>NW_021704819.1:0-8377 GCF_003719485.1 Trypanosoma conorhini | reverse complement strand
ACGCCCGGGAAGAGGGAAAAAAATAAAATAAAATAAAAGGGGCTGCCGCCCTTCAATTATACAAATGACGATAGTGGCACACAAGTGGGGAGCGGGTGGAGACAACTATACGGCCCCTGCCACCAACGATCAAAATGCGTCTCCCCCGCGTTGTTTGAGCAGCAAAGGCACCTCAGGGGTTTGCAATCCGGCTCGTTTGCAGTGCGAACTTAAGCTGCGCCAGGAGCCAATGACAGCGCTCCTGGGGCGCCACGGGGAGCCAATGCTTGGGGGGTGCTCCGTCACCGGTGGTGTGCGAAGCGAGCAACGCGTTTGATGCCTGCGGGCCGCGGGGCTCGTCGGTGCGGCATCAAGCAAAGATGTCACTTCACTCGCGTGCATCGGCAACCGATCACATGATGTCTGCGGCGGCGGTGAGGTTAAGAAGCCAACGCGTCGGTTGCCGAGGAAGCCACCGAGGGTTCCGCGCTGCCCCGTTTCCTGGCGTTGCACCTCCTCCCCCACACGCACCTGCGCGTGTGCCAGTGGACTCGCCTCAGAGTGCAGCTCGGAGGCGCCGATGTCCGCGGCTGCCGAAGACGGGGCAACGAGGATGTACAGGGGTGACGGAGCGGCGCCGAGGCTGCCCGGCGACTCATTCACGACACGCTGAGCCCCCTCCGCCGCTGCCCCGGCAGGGATAACCGGATGACGTCGGTGCGACTCGCCCAAACCCCCACCGCACGAGCCCGCGGGTGGCGAGACAAGCACCCGCCTCTCTTCGTGTGCGAGTAATTTGGGCCGGGCACCTTCAACCTCGTGGAGGGCGTCTGCATCATGCCGCTCTGTCCGTTGCGTGCAAACAGAAGGCGGGCGTGTCGACGAGGTGAGAGGCACCGCCGGCGCAACATTTAAGGCGGGATCGTCCTCCGTGTTGTTGCCATCGCCGCAGGCCTCGCCAGCGCAGTCCGAAGGAGGAGCCGTCATCGCCAGCACCGGCCCCGACGAACTCTGCGGCCGCTGCTCAGGGCTCCGACCCAGCCGCTGCCAAGGGAAAAGGGCTGCCTTGCGATCCGCGCCCCGCCGGCCATCCTTGCCACGACGCCAGCGAGGGCCCAGCGTGTCGCCAGCAGGTCTGATAAACGGCGGCTCCTCGTGGAACTCACTAGAAGTTGCTTCGCCGCCGCCGCTTACACGCAGTGAGTTTGACCCCGCAGAGGAGCGGGCGCGGGCCCCCTGCGTGTGGTGCTTCATCGCATCCGCCACGGGACGCACACGCAGTGTGTGTGTGTGTGTGTGTGTGTGCGAGTGGAGGAGGGGAGAACTCAACAGCTCGTCTACCTACAGGACACGCCAAGAGAAGCAACGGCAACTAAGGGGGGAAGAAGAAGAAGGGAGGAAAGCGAACAGTGGGAGGAACAGAGGGCCGCAGGCGGTGGCGGGAGGAGGCGTGGGCGCCGGTGGTGCGCCAGCCGCAGCAGCGGCCTTGTCTCCCTCTCTCTTGCCGGCTCCTTCGTGGAGCCAAACGACGCCGCACGACGTTGGCCAAAGACACACAAGTCAACTCTAACGGAGAGAGTGAAGGAGGGGGCAGGTGAAGAAGCGGCAGGCAAAGAAGCATAAAAAAAAAAAGACAAAAAAATGAAAAACGAAAACCAAAATGATACGGTACTCACAAGGGCCGGCCGTCCTATTCGCCTCGCTGGGCCTACCGCTTCGCGTCCCCCGCGGCAGCTGCCGCGCAGGAGGAGACGGCAGGTAAAAAAGGGAAAGAAATAATCCTTCGAGCGTCGCAGTCCAGGCAGGTGTGGAAAACCTGTCTCGCGTTCTCGCCGGAGGGGCAGCAAGGCCCGGAGCAAAAACGATAAAAACAATAAAACAAATAAAAAATATATATACCGGCAGGGGCCCAAGCGGGGAGAAGTACAGTGCAGAGCATATATTTATCCCCCTCGGCTGGCCCCGCAACCTCTATTCGCAACGACTCTAAACTAGCTGGGGGTTGCCGCAGCAACGGCACACCACAGCGTCACGCGTGTTCTGCCACGAGCACCGCTCGCACTCCACCTTTTCGTCCGTCTTGAGTACGTTGTACTTCCGAATCCAGACCTCTAGCTGCGACTGGAGGAACTTATTCGCGCCGAGGAGGTCGTCGGCCAGCTGCGCTGCGCTGTCCTTGCCGCTCAGCCGATGCGCATGTTCGCGCAGCAGGAGCCTCTCACGGTCGCCCAGCAGCTTCTGCAGGTCAGCGTAGTTGCGGCGTTGCCGCTGAAGCTCGCGCTCGTAGTGCTGAATACGTCGCTTCACCTCCTCGTTCTTTTCAAGCTGTGCTCGCAGGTCGCTCTCCTGGTCCAACAGCGTCCGCTCGCCGTCTACCGCGGTGCAGACCGCCTCATCAAGGCGGCGTGCGAGGTCGGCGGCCCGCTGCTGTACACGTTGCTCTTGGATCCGCTGCAGGTTGCGCTCCCGCTCCTCAGTATCCTGCAGAAGCTGGCAAGCCGCCTCCCCCAACGGCGCCTCCCCCGGCACGTCCATGTACTCATCCTCCTCTAGTGATAGAAGATACATGCGCATCCGCTCCTCCTCGGCAGCGACACGGTTTTGCCATCGCTCCTCATCCGCATGAAGCTGTTTAATGTAACGGCGCATTTGAGCCCCCAACTCACGAAGTTCGGCTTCCTTTAGCTTCAGCAAATTCTGGGCGTCTGCCTGACTGCCTTCGCCTGCGACGCCGTGCTGGATCAGCTCGCCCTGCAACAACTCATGCATTTTATCAATGTACTCGCCCTCGGTCCTCTCCCAGGTATTAATGTCATTAGCTTCTCCTGCCGCCTGCCGCTCCTTCAGCAGGTGCTGCGTGCGCTTTACGTGGCCCTCGAGGACCGACTCTCGCCTGCGCAGCTGCTGGCGAGCCGCCGCGAGTTCCGCCTCGATCCGGCGGTGCTCCGCCGTTTGTTCGCGGCCCGCCGCCTCCAGCTCACGCAGGTACGCCTTTCCCTGCTCCTCCTTCCAGTAGAAGTCCTCCTCCCGCTGCTGCTGCAGCTGCTTAAAGGAAAGGATGCGCTGCGTCAGGCGTCGTTGCTCCGCGGTAAGCGCTTCCTCACGCCGCTGCAACTCCGCACGGGAAACCGCCTCGTGTGCCTCGATGCCCCCCGCCGGAGCCAACGCCTCAGGCTGCGCCGTGCCCAGGCGTGACGCACGCGCGGCACCCTCAAGGAGCCTCAGAAGCTCGTACTCACCAGTGCGCGAGGATTCGAGCATCGCACGGGACCGTTGCTGCATGGCAAAAAAGAACTCCTGTACCCAACTGGACCAAGTCGCGTGTTGACGGAGATGTTTCTGCCGCAAGAGTTCTACGCTTCGCTCGTATCGGGACACCCTCAATTCATTCCCTTCGAGGTGCATCTGTCGCTGGATAAGGCCCAGTTCGCCGTCCTCGTGCCTCTTCAGCGCGGCCCGCGCGTGCCCCTCTGCGTAGTCCACGCCCCACAGCTCACGGCGCCGCAGTGCCTCCTCGCCCAGTCGCAGGCATGCCGCGAGGTTTTCTGCGTCGCCGTCAACCATGGCAAGGCGGGTCTTCAGCTCGGCCTCAAGCATTGTCGCCGCCTCACTCCTCGCCTCGGCATCTAAAGCAACACCCGCCATGGCAGATTCGCTTGCGTGCGGGCCCAACGCCGTGGCCTCTTTTGCCCATTGCGGCTGTCGCCGGCGGAGCCCCCCCTCCCGTGCGTCCAGGGCCTCCTTTTTTAGTCGCAGCGCCGCCTCCCGCTCAGCAAGAGTCTTTTCTAGCTGTGCGCGGCGCCGACTCGCGCCTTCAGTCTTGGCGTTGCCCTTGTCACTCGCTTCAACTTCTTCTTCCACCACAGGCAGCTTCTTTACACCCAAATCGACAGAACCCTGGCCGAGTTGCGGTTCAGACTGCACGCGTGGGGAGGAGTGCCGGTCACAAAACGCGGGCTTCTCCACCTTCTTGACTTGCTCAGCAAGCGCTTCTTCTCGGCGCGAAATGTGCGTCTCCCGCTCGGCAGCACGTGCCTCCGACTCCTGCTGCATCTCCTGTAGCTCCACTTCTTGCCGTTGTATGGCCAGCTCCTTCTCGTAAAGGGCACTCATCTCCTCACACTGCTTCTTGGCGTCCGTGCCGTGCAGCTGCAGCTGCACCTCCGCCTTCCGCAGTTTTTCACGCAGTTTGAGCTCGCGTGCTTGCGCCTCATCCTGCGAGGCCTCTCTGCGACGCGTCAGGTCGCTTTCCTTGACTGCAATCTTTGCCTGGAGCCGCTCTATCAGAACTTTGGCCTCCAACAGCCTCCTGCTTAACTCCCTCTCGCGGCAGGCCGTTTCCTCCCGCAGCCCCTTCTCACGCTGGGCGGCGAGACGCTCCTTCCGCTTCAACCCCTTCTTCAAGGACTCCACGGTCTCAACGAGCTCGTCCACGCGCCTGCTCAAGATGCCGCCAAGCTGCTGCATGCGCTCCTCCGCCGCCTGCTGCTTCTGAAGCATGTTCTTGGTCTGGCATTTGAATTGTCTCTCCATCGCCTCGCGCTGGCTCTGAATTTCGCGCTGGTGCCCTTCTGCCAGCTCCTCGGCCCTGCGGTGCGCATGGCGCAGCTGCCGCTCCTTCTCCTGTTGCTTCACCTTGGCACGCTCCACCTCAGCGGCCAACTCCTGGAGCCTGCTGTCGTACCGCCCCCGCTCCTCCTCCATCTTGCGGAAGTACGTCGCCAGTTCCTCTTCCTTCTTTGCGAAAAGGGCCATGCGGCGTCGCGACAACCCCTGCTCCTGCCGCAGTCGCTTGTTGGCCCTCTCCAGCTGCTGCACAAGGTCCTGGTACTGTCTACTCCCCTGCTGAGTCTCAGAAAGCTGGCAACGCAACCGCAACAGCTCCTCGTTCGCTTTGCGCAGTTCGATGGCGGATGGGTCCTCCTCGACGTGAGGCCTGTTCACGACGTGGCGTGCCCTGGCGCCATATTGCAGCGTCTGCACCGTCTCCGAGCGGTGGGCCTTGGCGGGCGCTACGGTGCATATCATTGTCGTCTTGCTGTTGCCGCCAAACGCGTCCTTGAGTATCTTCGTCAGCGTGCTCTCGCGGTACGGGGGCTTGATGTTGCGCCTCCCGGGGTCGGAGAGAGACTCAATCACCAGGCCGAGGGTGAACAGAGAGAGATTGATGTCCACGCCTTCCCTGAATTGTTGCCCGGAGACACCGGACTCGCCGACGCGCTCGCTTCCGGCCAAGTCAACGAGGCGGATGACCAGGCTTTTACTCAGCGCACTCGCCACCTCGCCGTCAGGGTCGGTGAAGGATAAAATCTCCGTCAGCTCCACAACAAAGATGGCGTGGCTGCGGTTGCTGCGCTCATTCATGGAAGTGGAAGCCGTCCTCCTGCAGCTGTTCCCAAGTGCTAGGGCCTGTAAAATATCCAGCGTGTTTTTCACCTGCACACGGCGCGCGCCAGCGAGGGAGAAGTATGTTTCGTTTCCAACGGCGTCGTCACGGAGGGTGACGGGAGTGTTGCGGTTCAAGAGATCGCTGATCTTCTCGCAATACACCTCCACAAAGGAGACGTGCACCTCCCAGCTGATGGTCTCTCCGGTAGCGGAGGTGAATGAGCGGCTTTGAATCTCTTGAAACATGTCCCGGCAGAGGCGCGGAATGATGCCCTCCTCACTGCTATTGAGCACGTCCTCGCCGTCTTGCGTCACGGCTGCGCCGCCCTCGCCCATCATGGTGTACGTCTTCCCGCTCCCTGTCTGGCCGTACGCCACCAAGGTGCTGTTAAAGCCGTCAAGCGCGTGCCTGAGCAGCGGTCGCCCAACCCGCTCGTACAAGGCGGACTGCGTCACCGGCGTGGAGCCGTCTAGTGCCTTCCCCACGCAAGACCAGACAGGCATGTCGACGGAAAACATCCGCTGGCCCTCCATCCTGTCCTTGACGACGACGATTCCGCGGGACGGATCCATCGTGACCACCAGCTCCTGCGCGGACTCACTGGGGGACGGCGGCCGCACACGCACCACCACGTGGACGGCCTCACCGCCGCCACGGGGCGTTGCCCGGCCGGTGGCAGACCCCGAGCTCAGAGGCCGCCCCCCGCGCGGCCTCGAGGGCGGACGCGGGGGAGGCGCGGGCGTGTCAGACTCGCGGTGCCTGGCGCTCAGCATGTACCGCTGCATCGACATTGCGCTTAGACCTGTGTGCGTGCAACTGCTTTCCTCTCGCCGGGGCTGCTGCTGCCGCCGCCGCTGCTGCGCTCGCTGCGCGGGGAAGGGGCGGTTCAGTCTCAAACCGAGGCAGGCGTCTCTCCCCCCTCTTGGGCCTCGACCTGAAGAACAGCAAAAAGGAGAAACGCCCGGCGAGATGAGTTTCCCGCGTGCTGGATAAATGACGGATTTGGGAGAAAACGAAAAGAACGGGAGCAAACAGCGGAGCTGGGGCACGCGTTAGATGCACCGGAGGGATGCAGGGGAGGGGAAGGAAAGCAGAACAAAACAAAAGGCAATGGGGATACACGACGGTGACAGAGATAAGAGAGAAAAAGGCAACGCGGGGCATTTGGCTGTCTCCCTGCACCACCAGCAACAAGATGGGGACGTATGTGTTTCGGTGAGGTCAACAGCTGAACTGTCAACGTCGAGCGACGATATTTATTACGGGGGGCCAATAGGCCGCCGCATAAAAATGCGGTACAACCGCGTGCTTGCGATGCTCGCCACAAGCAGAGGGTGAAACAGCGCCACTACCATCACTACAACAGTGACTCCCGCCAAAAACGGCTTTTTTAGCCTCGGCACCTGTCTCAAGTCGAGTCCCAGGTATTCATCGTAAAACTCATACGCCCCGCAGCGCAACTGCAGCGTGTAAAGTGCCAAACCCACCAAAACCATGTAGAACACGTGCACCCAGTCCGTGTAGGGATATGTCATCATAACATGGAACGCCGTTTGACGATCTGAGTAGTCAAAGTCGCTAAGCATAGCCCGCACCTGCCGCCGTTGCACGGCGTCGAGGCCCAAGGTCCGATATAGCAGTTGCTTGTCTTGACCCCCGGCAAGCTGCGTCTTTATGGTTGAGGAAACGCTTTGGCGCATGTAATCTTTGAGAGTGTCATGCTCCACGCTCGGCTCCAGCGCCCTCCCCTCGCGGCCGCGCAGCTTTCCCACCTCCGTGGTGGGAGGAAAGGCGTACCCCTGAAACCGCATCACACCCAGTCGCTGCATCAAAACTACTGGGTCGTAGGCTCTGGGCCCACTGCTAAGCTCCACCTTGAGCTTGTTGCTGGAGCGAAGGTAATCTATGGGCTGCTCCTCGAGTCCGCGTTGCACCTCCGCCTGGTTGTACGAACGCCCTGTCGCCTCACCTCCATTCGGGCTGCTGCCACCGCCACCGCCGCCACTCTCACCTACAGTACTATTGCTAGCTTCACTCGAGCCGTACTTGGAGCGAAATTCCTCTAAAAGTTGTTGATACTGTGGGGCTCCTTGATAATACTCAAGCCGACGAAGATCCAGTTCCATCTGCTGCAGAAGTGGCCGCTCTGGCGGCGCGGCATCGCCCATGCCCGCGTCGCCCTTCTCCCCCTTCGCAAAGGCCCGTCCAGGCCCCTCCTCATCGCCAAATGTATCTTTAACTTCGAAAATAGAGTCTCTCTGGCCCGTCCGAAGAAAATTCGCCTCCGGTGCGCCTCTCGCCGTCCTTGGCTCCGGCGACGCGTCCTTGATGACTCGGAGTCGTCGTGTGGGGCGCTCAGGCTCGTCCGGCAAAAGGTGGTGCCCTGCGTAGACGCTTGTCGAGGCCAAACCGGCGGCCTGCTCGTCAATGTAATGCGGTACACGGGCCGGGCGACTGGGCAGCTCCGGGGCGAAGGACTGTCCTGGACTCAGCCGCGGGGCTCCGCCCTTCTCCGCGGCACTGCCGTCGTCCGGTGGCCACTGCTTTCGGCGAAGAAACTGCAGCGACGCGTCATCTGCGTCGCGATCCTCCGGCGGCACGTAAAACGCAGGACGAGGCGGCGGCGGGGTTACCTCCACTGCGCTACGTACGCCTCTCTCGCCGCCGCCGCCGCCGCCGCCGCCGCCGGCTGAGGCATGCCACCGTGAGGCAAAACACGCCCCGACGCTGGCCACTTTTGTGGCTACCATCGCGGCGGGGCACAGCCCTCGGCGCATTCCCCCTCCTCTCTCCCCCCTGTTTCTCTGCGTACGTGGGAAACGAAAAGAAGGGAAAAAGCAAAGAGGGAAAGCGAGAGGCTGACAAGAAAAGCAAGGCGAAGAGACAAGGTGAGGGCGGCGCACAGCCGCATCCGTCACGGCGACACACGCCACACTCCACACGAGCACGGGGCGGGAGGAGAACAGTAGTGGAAGGGCAATTTATTTTAGCTTTTTCGTGTGTTTCTTC
>NW_021704806.1:5637-8583 GCF_003719485.1 Trypanosoma conorhini | reverse complement strand
CCAAGCCCACGCTCCGTTGCGGGGTGGCGAAAATGCCCTTGATGAAAATTTCCTAGAAAAGCAATAAACCTTCGCGTGCGGGCGCGAGCGGTTGCGATTGAAGGAAGAAAAACAACTTACCCAACGAGTACCGCCGAAGCGCGCGCCGCGCCGAATGAAAAAAACGGGGCTGTGGCCGCACAAATCCAGTGGCGTAAGGAATCGGCGCCCCATGGTTAGGGAAGGCTTCGCCCAAAATAGTTCCAAGGCAAAAAAATTCCGGCCGCAGCCCTCGTCGCGCTTCCCCGCTTGTAGAGGGGCCCGCTCTGCAGCGGAGAAAACCTGCCCCATTTGAACCCCAAATAAACGCGGAGGGAAAATGGGAAGAACTTGGGGGCTGCGGTCGGCGGTGTTATGAACGGCCGCCGGGGCTGGGGCCTTTGAACTTGGGTCGGGGTTTGGCTGTCACCGCCTCCCGGAGCCCGCCGTGGGCTTCGGTCTTTTTTTTTTTTTTTTCTTTGGGGGGGGGGGGAGACGTTTGTTTCTGGAAAACTGTCCTCCTTCATGCGCTTTCCCTTCTGAAGCTTCGTTGGGATTCAAACCTGGGCCCCCCCTCTGCGTTACTGGCTGCCGGGCTTTTGGGCCCGGGAGGGGCGGCAAAGACGCCGGGCGCTAAGGCCAACGCGGCCCCGATACCATCTCCGCGCCGCTCCTTGGGGAGCAACGGGGGTGGCTGCTTTTTCGTTTGTTTGAACGCTGATTTTTGTGTGCCTTGCGTTGCGTAAGGGCGTGTGGCCCGTTTAAAGGCTACCTTCTCAAGAACGAGTCTCTCGCATGCCACGCCCCGCGTGCCTTCCGCATTTCCTTGCGGCAAATCGGGGGCGGGCCATCACAAAGCGACAGGCGTCCAGCAGCGACTAGTGTATTCGACTCTGCAGTTCCATTTTTCTGTCGGCGCACGCGGCACCCCCGGCGGAGTGCCCTGGAGGTTTGAAATTGGGCGCGGGCGCCGTGGCAGCCGATTGTTTTATTGGAAACGGGTCGCTTTTTCCTTCTATTTTTTTTGATTGGCTCTTGGCTCTTGGCGGCCGGGGGCCCTCTTTCTGTACCGCGCGCGCCCGCGCTATTAAAAAGAAAGGCGCGCGCGCCAAATTGAAGTCGGGACGGCGCGCGGCTTTTGCTTCGGGCTCGTCCCGGGTGCCTTTGCGCGCTTCCTTTCCCGGTTGTGTTTTTCGGCGCCGCTGGCTTGCTTCGGGCGATGGCGCGGCGCGTTCGCGGTGGAACGGGGGGGAAGGGCCCCGCGGCGGAGTCGCGGGGCGGCCTTGATGGCGCGCTGCCTCCCGCCGCGGCCGCGGAACGGTCCGGCCCCGCCCCCGCCACAACGGCCCGCCTGCTTCCTCGCGCGGTGGTTTTGCAACTCGGAAGGGCGGACCTAAACAAGCGCGCCTCAAACCGCGCCAGGCGGCAGCGCCGCGCGCGAGCAGGCCGGTTTTCTGTGCTGTTCGAGGCGCGGGGGTGGGGCTCGCGTTGCGCGCAGCCCGCGGCGCTTCGGAGTCGCGCAGAACGGCCCTCCACGCCCTGCCGCCTTCCGTGCTGTGGTGCGTCGGGGCGCGGGCTTGGTTTGGCAGCTGGCGCGGCGGCCCCGGCGGAAGGGAAGGCGGCGGCGCTGCGCTGCGTGGGCTTTGCGGGGCGGCCGCCCTTCCCGCCGGCCCGCGGCCTTCTAACCTCAAACGGAAAAAAGCGGGGAAAAGAAGGCGTCTTCTTCGCCATGTCCGCGTAGGGGCCTGGGACAAATCCGCTCTGCCCCCGGTCCGGCAGGAGGCGGCGGCGCGGGGGCGCGGGGGGCGGCCTGTTTCCGCGAGCCAAACGCCGCGCCCGGGAGCGCAAGCAATCAAAAACAACGACAGCACGAAAAACGAGCTCCCGGCCCCGCACCGAGCGCGATTTCTCTTGTATATATTTATATATTTTTCATCCTTTTTTTGGGCTTCGCGCCCCTCTTCTCCCGGCGCACCTCCGCCCGCGCCCGCGTGGGGGGGAGGTGGGGGCCGACCGCCCGCCGGCGTTCCCGCGTGCGGTGCCTCCCTTTCCCTGCGGTGTGGGCGGTGCCGGGGCTAGCTTCCCGCGACGGGAGGGTGCGGGAGCGGCCCGCGGCAGGCGGGGTTCTCCCGGGGGCGCTTCTCGCCAGCCAGCGGCGAGGCAGCCCCCGCGCCCGAAAAACAAGGCAGCGCCCCGCCACGCATACCCTCCTCGCGCGGGCGCTCGGCCGGCTTCCCCCCGCGGGGTTCCGGAGGGCTTTGCGCGGGATCGCCCGCCCCCGGCCCGGGCGGAACGCGCGGGACCTCCCAAGCCCCCCCGGGGCGGCGGCCCAGGCGGCGAATGAACGCGACCAACGCCGCGCTGCTGCCCTCGCGTTGCGCCATCTTTCTCTATCCTCAGCGGCGAATGAAAGGCCTGGAAAAAAGAAAAAGACAACAACAGGGGTGCGGGGGACCTCGTTTCGGGAACCGCTCCTCTGCGCCCTGGCTTTTGCCGCCCGCCGCGCGAATCAAAAAAAAAATATCCCGGAAGGACGGGCGGCGGAAAGAAACACCAACCAAAAACATGGAAGAACGCCTCCCCCTGCACGCGCGGCGAAAAGGCATATGCGCGACGCGCGCGCCATCGCCGCGCTTCTTTCCTCGACGCGGGGCCCCAAACGCTCGCCCCCACCCGCGCCATCGCAAGGCGCGCGGCGCACGAAGCAAGTCACGCCCAGGGACTGTTTGGCCGCGTCCGACGGCAGCGCCCCACAAAGAACGACCACGCGATGACCGTGAAGCGGGCGCGGCGGAACCGGTGCCGGAGGTTCCTCGGCGCGATGTGTGCGCAGCGCCCGCGCCGCCCCCCCAACCCGTCCGCCACCGAGCGCGCGCCCGAGGCGGCCGCGCCGGCAGAATTCACGGCTCGGGCGGGGCAAGGCACGCG
>NW_021704806.1:3297-5612 GCF_003719485.1 Trypanosoma conorhini | reverse complement strand
GGGGGACCTCGTTTCGGGAACCGCTCCTCTGCGCCCTGGCTTTTGCCGCCCGCCGCGCGAATCAAAAAAAATATCCCGGAAGGACGGGCGGCGGCAAGAAACTTTAACGCCGCGCGCGCCGCTTTTCCATCAGCGGCCCTCTGGGGGGTCGCCCGCCCTCCGCCCCGGCGTCTCCGGCGGTCCCTGTTTCCTCTCCCCGCGCCGCCCTGCCGCCGGAAAGTTCGGAGGGCGCACACCACCACCCCAGCCTCTCGTGCCACACCGCCTCTTGCGGGTTGGAAACGCGCCGGGTATACCCACAGCGGCCCACGCCCAAGCACCCAAACAGGACCGCAAGTTTGAAAACAAAACCCCTTCTCAACTCCCCCCGGACAAAAAACAACAGGGGGGGGGGAAAGACAAAAACAATCATACATATAAATGCAAATATAAAAATATGCCCGCCACTTCTGTGGTCGCACGCGCCTCGCTGCGGGCAACGCGTCCGACATCGACAAAAAACTAAACTTCGTTGCTCCGCGGCCTTGCCAAGCGCCCCGCTACCGCGTGTAGATGTAAAACCCTTCTCCAGTTTTGCGGCCAAGTTTTCCTTGCGCAAACTTCTCGTCAAGGAGCTTCGAAGGTGTGAACAAGGGGTTTTCTGGCTCCTCCTTGTGCCACGCGTCCGCAATAAACTTGAGCACGTCGATTCCGACGCTGTCGGCCAACGCAAAAGGTCCCATCGGATGTCCGCAGCCGAGCTTCATCGCCAAATCAACGTCTTCAACACTCGCAACGCCCCGTTCCACCAGCCTGCAGGCCTCCAATTGATATGGTACAAGCAGACGGTTGACAATAAACCCTTTCGTGTCCACCGCCAACACCGGCTGCTTATTCAGCAACTTCACATACTCCAAGAGCTGATCGACAGTCCCCTGCGAGGTCTTAGCCGCCCGCACAACCTCCACCAACTTCATCATGGGAACAGGGGAGAAGAAGTGAAGCCCGGCAAAACGATCAGGGCGGCTTGTGGCTGCAGCCTGCTCTCCCACAGATAGCGACGAGGTATTCGTGCAAAAGACACACTCCTTTGGGGCCATGCCATCAATTTTTTTCCACAACTTTTTCTTCGCGTCAATCTTCTCCACGATGGCTTCCACGATTAAACCCGCGTTCGACGCCGCCAGCCGCTCGTCCGTCGTGAAGGTTATTCGTGAAACGACCTCCTCCACAAACGCCTTCCCTTTTTGCTCGTCACCGGGGTGTTGCTTCTTCCCAACCCGCGCCAAAGAGCCCTCGATGGACTTGCGCGCAACCCCCAATCGATCATGCGACACATCCACAACGGTGACTGGAACGCCAGCGTGCGCGGTAACCTGGGCAATGCCACTGCCCATCGTTCCACCGCCCCAGACAGCAACGGAATTGAAAAACTTTCGGGGTGTGTGGCGAAACATAACACCTTGGAACAACTCAATGCAGTGCCAACAGCAGTCTTAACAGAAAGCTAAAAAAAACACACACATTGAAAAACAAAAACAAAACAAAAAAAAGACACAGAGACACAGACAAACACACAAGAGGAGCAAGAATAATCGTAACACAAAGCAGATAAACTACAGAAATCCATCACATACTGAATACAAACAGAGACAGTGCAGTAAAACCAGTTCCACTCTCGCAACAAACACTTTATCCTTGCCGGTTAAAATACCCGCAAGGAAACCATGACAATCTCACCACAGCTAATAGAAAGCAAAAGCAAAAACAACTACAAGAGTTAAAAACAAAAATTCACCTAAAGCTCCTCCACCAATACGTTCGATACATTCCTGCGCGACACGGCCACCACCACGGCCACGCAGGCAACGAGGATCGCGCCAACGGCAAAGCAGGCAATCGCAATGCCGGCGGTCGCACCTGCGCTCACTCTCTTCTCGCTCGCTCCCTGGCCCCCGACGGCACTCCGTTCCATGCAGGACGCGGAGCTGCACACGCACTGCACTGCGACCGGATCCAGCGTGTGTCCGGAGCCGCACGCAAATGCAGGGCACGCCAACCGGTAGTCCCGGCAGTGTTTGTTGGGGGTCGCGCCCGCCTGCGCCGGGCAGCTTAGCAAGTCCCTGTAATGATCGCTGAGGTAGCACAGGCCCTCGGGGGACGTCGGCTTGCTCGACTCCACGAAACGCTGTAGGTCGTAGTAGGGACAGGTGTTGTCTTTGGCCACGTAAACCCTGCCGTCGCTCCCCATGCACCTCAGTTTGAACCCATCCAAGCTGAAGGCGTAATTCGTAGCGGGGCGTCTGTCCAGGAGAGCCCCGCACCACCCGCACGCT
>NW_021704806.1:657-3272 GCF_003719485.1 Trypanosoma conorhini | reverse complement strand
GCGCAACAGCGCGGCAAAGGCAACGCGGCGGCTAGCTGCTGGGCCGCGGCCGAAAAGGTTCACCCCCTGGCAATTAAATCCGTATTCCCCATTTCTTACAAATTCCCAACAGTCCCTCCTCTGCCCGCACACTCGGCTTATAGAACACTTTGCGTGCCTCATGTGCGTTAGGGCTTTTCTTCCGTCTTTCTAATTAAATTTCCGTCTTATTCTTACCAAGAAGGGGGCGGGTGGGGAAGTTGACGGCGGCCCGGGTAAATGGGCGCCCACTTTCCCAACCAGACCCAGCGAGGCGCAGCCCGCCAAGGTCAACGCCCAAAGAAACCAATCAGGCTAAACCAATCCAACGTGAAAACAAAAAATAAAGTAAATGCGTGTAGCTGTGCGCGCAGGGACCGCATTCCCACTTTGCAGCCCCGCGCCATGGCGCGAGCACCTTGAATTACACACAGCTACACACAGGGAAGGGGGAAACGCTATGCAGATTGGTCTTGCCCCACCGCGTACTTGTTCTTCCTGCGCGACACCACCACCACGGCCACGCAGGCAACGAGGATCGCGCCAACGGCAAAGCAGGCAATCGCAATGCCGGCGGTCGCACCTGCGCTCACTCTCTTCTCGCTCGCTCCCTGGCCCCCGACGGCACTCCGTTCCATGCAGGACGCGGAGCTGCACACGCACTGCACTGCGACCGGATCCAGCGTGTGTCCGGAGCCGCACGCAAATGCAGGGCACGCCAACCGGTAGTCCCGGCAGTGTTTGTTGGGGGTCGCGCCCGCCTGCGCCGGGCAGCTTAGCAAGTCCCTGTAATGATCGCTGAGGTAGCACAGGCCCTCGGGGGACGTCGGCTTGCTCGACTCCACGAAACGCTGTAGGTCGTAGTAGGGACAGGTGTTGTCTTTGGCCACGTAAACCCTGCCGTCGCTCCCCATGCACCTCAGTTTGAACCCATCCAAGCTGAAGGCGTAATTCGTAGCGGGCGTCTGTCCAGGAGAGCCCCGCACCACCCGCACGCTGTAGGCATTGGCCGCATCATCGTACAACAGCTCGAAGGCGTACAGCTGGGCGTAGGGCGGCATCACAGCGTCGAGGCCGTCATCGGCGAGGGTCGCTGCCAGCGGAATGAGGGTTGTGTCGTGGGCGCTGTAGTGGTACAGCTTGTAGGTGGACTTGCCCTGCATGTGCAGCTGAGCGTTCGCCAGGAACTGCTGCATCAGAGGCTGGCCGCTGCTGCCCATCTTCACCTTCACCTCGTCCGATGTGTTGTACCCAAATTGGGCACGAAAGTAGAACCCCGCATACGAGCGCAGCTTCTCCAGGTTTTCCTTCAATTTGGGGAATTCATCAATCCGCCCGACGGCTTCCAGGGAGGTGCCGATGTCGAACAGACTGTACGCACACGAGTTCAGCTTCGCCGGGTCCGCGCAGTACCCCTCACTGAGCGCCTCTCTGGCAACGGCCTGCAGAGTGGGGGAATCGATGAGTTCGTTGATCTTCGGGCTGCCCACCTCGCGCTTCCAGGCGTCGTCCAGATAATAAAAGACACGCGCGTATGGAATAGCATCGCTCCTCAGGATACGGTCGGAGGCCTCGGCGACGGTGTGAATCGCGGGGAAGGCCGCAGTCCTGTTGGGGAAGAGGCCGTACAAGAAGGCATCGGCGCTTTGGAGTGTGCGCGGCACGTCGGTGGAGCGGCTGTAGGACACCTCGAGGTCGTAGCTCTCCGAGGGGAAGAAGGGCTTCGCGCCCTTGACGTTGTACCGCTCCCGCAGGAACTTCCCGGCGTTCGTCAGCATTTTCCGCCCGGCCTCGTTCAGTTGCCCGCACGGGACGTCGCCACAGATCTGCGTTTGGTTGTACTTCACGACGGCCGCCCGCGACCCGTGGCGGTGCACCACCTGCACGAGGCGCAGCGTCACCGCAGCGTTGCCGCCGCCGACGTGCACCAGCAGCAACGCCGCCAACCACACCGCCACGCAGCAGGCCCAGCGACACGCCCCTCCTGCCGTCATTTGCCCCTCCTTCAAAGAACACGAATAGGAAGTCCGCCTGGGCGCCGATCGCACCCTGAGCAAGTCACCGAAACTACACGCGCAGGAGAGAGAGAGAGAGAGAGAGAGAGAGGAGCCAAACAAGCAAAGGTGAGCGACGCCGCACGGCAGCGTGCGCAACAGCGCGGCAAAGGCAACGCGGCGGCTAGCTGCTGGGCCGCGGCCGAAAAGGTTCACCCCCTGGCAATTAAATCCGTATTCCCCATTTCTTACAAATTCCCAACAGTCCCTCCTCTGCCCGCACACTCGGCTTATAGAACACTTTGCGTGCCTCATGTGCGTTAGGGCTTTTCTTCCGTCTTTCTAATTAAATTTCCGTCTTATTCTTACCAAGAAGGGGGCGGGTGGGGAAGTTGACGGCGGCCCGGGTAAATGGGCGCCCACTTTCCCAACCAGACCCAGCGAGGCGCAGCCCGCCAAGGTCAACGCCCAAAGAAACCAATCAGGCTAAACCAATCCAACGTGAAAACAAAAAATAAAGTAAATGCGTGTAGCTGTGCGCGCAGGGACCGCATTCCCACTTTGCAGCCCCGCGCCATGGCGCGAGCACCTTGAATTACACAC
>NW_021704806.1:0-494 GCF_003719485.1 Trypanosoma conorhini | reverse complement strand
TAGCTGCTGGGCCGCGGCCGAAAAGGTTCACCCCCTGGCAATTAAATCCGTATTCCCCATTTCTTACAAATTCCCAACAGTCCCTCCTCTGCCCGCACACTCGGCTTATAGAACACTTTGCGTGCCTCATGTGCGTTAGGGCTTTTCTTCCGTCTTTCTAATTAAATTTCCGTCTTATTCTTACCAAGAAGGGGGCGGGTGGGGAAGTTGACGGCGGCCCGGGTAAATGGGCGCCCACTTTCCCAACCAGACCCAGCGAGGCGCAGCCCGCCAAGGTCAACGCCCAAAGAAACCAATCAGGCTAAACCAATCCAACGTGAAAACAAAAAATAAAGTAAATGCGTGTAGCTGTGCGCGCAGGGACCGCATTCCCACTTTGCAGCCCCGCGCCATGGCGCGAGCACCTTGAATTACACACAGCTACACACAGGGAAGGGGGAAACGCTATGCAGATTGGTCTTGCCCCACCGCGTACTTGTTCTTCCTGCGCGACA
>NW_021704818.1:0-8387 GCF_003719485.1 Trypanosoma conorhini | reverse complement strand
CTTTTGTCTTTTGTAATTGTTTTTATTTTTGTTTTTCTTGGTTCTTTTCTAAAAGGAAGATTTTTCTATACTGTTTTTTTTTCCCTTTGTCTTGTTTGATATATATATATATGTGTGTGTGTGTCTGTGTGTATGCATGTATGTATATGTATATATATATCTATTGGCGCGCGCGAGCGGAAGGCGCGAAAAGGAAGGCCGAGAGCCAACGTTGTGGTTTTAGGAGCATGTGGAGGCATCAGCGGTGCGGCGGTGTGTGTTTGGTGCACGGGGCTGCACGTAAATAAATACATACACATGATGGTATGAGTCCGATATCGCGCGGGGGTTTTCTCTTTCTCTTTCTCTCTCTCTGTATGTGTTTCGCGTGATACTTCATTCTTTCTTCCTACTGATTAGCATTCGTGACTTGCCAGGAGTTTTCTTTTTGTTGTTTTTTTTGCCGCGGTGGATTGTGTCGGGGGAGCGTCACTTGCGCCCTTGGCCATTACTGCTGTTCCGTTGACAAACTCTTCCCTCTTTTTTTTCTAAGTTTGTTTTTTTTGTTTGTTTGTTTGTTTGTTTTTTCTTTGCTTGCGCACGTCTTCTGCAATCGCATATGAGCATGGCTGGCAGGCAACCCACTGCGCAGTGCCTCTGACGCGTGCATGCATGGATGCAATTGCGTGTTTGCGCGTTTGTGTGCAGCGATGCGTGCAGCGCTAACAAAATTTGCCCAGGGGGCCGTGCGTGGAGCAGGTCCTTGCGTGCATGGACATCTAACTGTATCTCTTTCTCTCTCTGGGCACGCGCACTGCTGTGCATTCTCCCGTGCGGAGGTGCACTGGAATAGTACGAAGAGCAGGAAGAGAAAAACGCATAACAAAAGCAACAGCACAGAAAAACGAAAAGAAAAGAAAAGAAAAGAAAAAACAATCTGTTGAATATTATATGTAACTTCTCGTTCCTTCTCGCGGTGTTTGTGTTTCTGGAGGCGAGACGGCGCAAAGACGAAATGAAGCGCATAGTTGTTGTATGTTTCTGTAGGCATTACGTCCTTGTTTTCTGCTGGCAGCCCGTCCGCAACGTATGCATGTGGGGGAGATGCAGGGAGGCGGAGACGGTGGGTGTGGTGCATGGGGCCATGACGCGTAGGCACACACATACGTCCACAGTGAGAGTGGGACATGGGAGGGGGGGGGGGGGAGTGTAACTATCGACCCTCTCCGTTTTCTTTGCCTCGCCCCACCACCTCGCGCCGCTCCTCGCCTGAGATGTGAGGAGGTGTTTTGCAGCTGTCGGTGCTTGGCTCCTGTCGCGGGCATTCGCGCTCCGTTTTTTCCTTTTGCTTATTCTCCGAGCCCCCCCGTTGGCGTCGCCCACGCACGCACCCACACAGCCCCTCTTTTTCTTATTTTACTCCCCACGCCCCGGCGCGAAGGCGGCGTTAGAAGCCTGCATGCATGCATCACTCAAATACTTGTTCTGTTCTGTTTTGTTTTGTTTGTTCTGTTTTTTTTCCCCCGGGTGATTCTTCGAGGCATACGCCCCGCCGACATCCCCCCTGGCGCGCCGACTGCCGCGTCATCTCCCGCCCTCTGCGTTTCTCGCTCCTTCACTCACGCCCCTCCTCGCTGCACGCTCTTTTTTTTTTTATCTCTTACACACACACACACACACACATCACTGCTGCGCGCAGGTGTAGGGGCGGAAGATGGCGAAGAAGAAGTTGAACCCCGCCGCGCTGCTGCCGGCGCTGACGGCCAACACGCGGTACATGAAAAAAATGAAGTTCATCACGAAGCGGAAGGAGGCGGCGGCAGCGGCGGGGCGGCGGGGCGGCGCCGGCGCGAAGAAGAAGAGGCGGGCAACGGAGAAGAGTGGTGGCCGTGGCGCGGCAAGGGGAGGCGGGACGAAGACGGCAAAGACAACACAGGCGAAGAAGTCTTCCACCGTCTCGGCGAAGAAGAAAAAAGCGGCCGTCTGCGGCGGGGCGGCCAAAGCGGGGCGGCGGAAGCCTCTTGATAGTGGGAGCGGCCGGGACGGGGAGGTGCCTGGTGCGGCGTTGCAGCAGCAGCAGCAGCAGCCGCAGCCGCAGCCGCAGCCGCCGCGGGAGGAAGTAGACCGGCTGCTGATCGCGCGCGCGATTCGCGGCGAAGAGGGCGCGCACGACGCCGCGTTGTCCGCCGGTGGGGCGTGCGGGGCGGGGGTGGACGACCTCGTGCAGCACCCTTGCCTCCCCTTCCTCGAGGACTACGCGGAGCAGAAGCGCAGTGAGGTTGTCTCCGCCGACACCCTCCTGCGCAACGCCCACGCGTACTTTAAGGACCTTGGAAAGAGGGAGTCCGCGATGCGGCGCGCCGCGGCGAAACGTCTAAAGGAGTTGAAGAACATCAACCGCCGCGGTGGCGACAAGGACGGCTTCCGCTACGTTGTCCCGCGAAACGTGAAGGAGGTGGTGCGGCAGATGACGCAGAACGCCGAGGGGGCAGGTGAGTCTGCCGCGGTGGACACAGCGCAGTTGACGTCCACCTTTGGGGGGGACGAGGCGCAGGACACATTGGAGCCGCCCATGCACCGCAAGCGGCGCAAGAAGAGCTGCTACTCGGACTTTTACCAATTCCAGGTGAGCAAGCGCTGGACGCGCAATGCTGAGAGTTTCCTGAACAGGGGCCGCGCGCACAAGTCGATGTTTGAAGCCTCGCGGCCGCAGCGCTCCATCAAGAAGTTCTAAACGTGAGGTGGGGTGAAACGGCGGCAATAGGGTGAAAGGAAAGACGAAGAGAGAAGCAAAAAAAAGGAGCACAAAATGCAGTGGTGGGAAGTGTAAAGAGCCTGCGTGTGAATTGAACGGCACCTCGTGCGAAGCCCGCATGTGAAATTCCGCTTGTTCCCCCCCTCCCCCATTGTGTTTCGTTGTGGGCTTGTGTGCCCCGTTGCCCTTTGGCTGGGGCGCGAGGGAGAGCGGAGGCCATAAACAGTGACTGCGAGGGAAAGTTGGCATTTAATTGTCGTTTAATTGACGTGATTGTTGATTTTGTCTCTCACGCCTCAGAGAGGCAAATAGTAATATAATACAAACAAAGAAAGATGATACGAAACTTTTGGACTTGGAACAATGGCATAAAAGACTTCTTTTGCACGTGGCGTGGTCCA
Source organism: Trypanosoma conorhini (assembly GCF_003719485.1). Lineage (NCBI taxonomy): Eukaryota > Euglenozoa > Kinetoplastea > Trypanosomatida > Trypanosomatidae > Trypanosoma > Trypanosoma conorhini. The sequence goes on along the minus strand of NW_021704818.1, from coordinate 5,252 downwards.
TGGATGTTTTTTCCCTTTTGTCTTTTCCTTTTTCGGCTCTGCGTGAGTCTCTCTCCCTCCCTCACACTCTCCTAGCGAGTGCGTGGGCCTTGGTTTTCTCTGGTCGCGGCGGGCTTTGGGAGCACGGCGGCTGTGGCATTGTTTGCGCTAGCGGGGGTGGTGAGGCACGCGTGCGGGCAGCGAGGCGCCGTGGCTGCGGATGGGGAAGTTGCGTGATCTGTGGACCGGCGAGGATGCGCGGGCGGTGAATGCGCCGCAGCCGGTGCGCATCGCGCGCGGCTGGGACGTGCAGCCGGAGGTGCTTCCCGCCAAACCCCTCGCCCCGCGCAGGCGCAAGTACGCACACGTGCGGCCGAACAACCGCGACGCGGTGGCGCTGCCGCACCCCGGGCAGAGCTACAACCCGGCGGACGACGACCACCAGGCCGCGCTGCGAGTGGCGGTGAGGAAGCTGCAGCGCAAGCGGGCCGCGGACGAAAGGTTCATGGCCGTGATGACGCGCGGCCGCGACACGCCGGTCACGGGGAATTTCTCCGCAGACAAGACGTGGGAGGAGGAGGTGCAGGAGCGACCGCAGAATCCCAAAAAGAAGCCAGGCACGAAGCAGGAGGAGGAGCAGGCGAAGAAGAAGAAACGACAGAAGAAGAATAAGAGCAAGAAGAAGGCGTCGAAGGCCTCGCTGCAGGCCGCCAAGCGTGCCCTCCCGCATCGCCGCCACCCGAAGCGTGAGGTTGCGGTGAAGGAGGTTGACGAGATTGACGAGATCGTAGCGGTGCACGAAGCGCGGCAGGCGCGGCGTGAAGCTGCGCGGGAGCGGCGCCGCACCGTGAAGCGTGAAAACATGCAGGTGAAAAGTTTTGGCCGCCACCACCACACGCCGTTGGTTTTGGATGTCGCACCCACAGACAAACTCGTCGGATCGCTGCGCCACCTGAACGGCGGTTACATCCACCCGGTTATGGATCGAATGAAGTCGCTGGAAGAGCGCAATCTTGTGCCGGCCCGGATGCGGCACACGTACAATAAACGGAAGGTGCTGAAGCCAAAGGGCGAGGTGCGTGTGAAGCGAGAGACGTTTGGTGTGATGCCCGAGACAAGCTTCTAGACGACCACGCGCAGGAAGGCGAAGTGCGGGGAGGGAGCGAAAAGGAAAGAAAAAGAAGAAAGGAGTAGTGACGGCGAATTAACGACTCTATTCCCGTCAGTTAAAGCGGTTAAAACAGACCCACGCGTTGCCTGCGTTTGCCGCACACCCTCCTCAGGCAGGAGGCGGGGGCGGTGCCCCGGTTTTGTACATTTTTTATTTGTTTGCTTTTGCGTTCTCTCCCCTTGACTTTGTTGGTTCTTGTCACTTTTCTCTTTCTCCCCATCTTTTTTTTTTACTGCTTTGCATGCGCTTCTGTTTCTTGCTGCCGCTGCTGGATGCGCAGGGCCATACGAGCGGGCGCGGTTCACTTTGCGCTGATCGCAGCAGCAGCAGCAGCAGCAGGCGGCAAAGGGAGCGTGTGGGGGAGGGAGAAAACTACACGAAGAAGAAAAAGAAAAAAAAACAACAACAACGCACACGTACGCACAACAACAACAAAGAGAGCTGCACGGAGGGCACGCACCGTCGAAATGAGTTTTCTTGTGAAAACGCTGCTGGGGGACAACGTGGTGCATCCGGTGGCGCGCGGCGGCGCGGCGGCGCCGGCGCCGGCTCCCCAGCAGGACGAAGAGGCCGATGAGGCAAAACAACGTGTCCCCACACGAACGCTCATTCTTCGCGTTCAATCCTGCACAGTCGCCCAGGACCGACGTGACGCGTTGGCGGAGCTGCGGGCGTCCCCCGACCTCCCTTACGTTATGGCGGCCAAGGAGGTTTCCTACCTCTGCAACGTCCTGCGAAGCTTCCCTGAGGACAGCGAGGTGGTGGAGTCGTCCCTCGCCGTCCTCTCGGGCATCACGGACCTCGCGAGTTACCCCGCCGTCTCCGCAAACTACGCCGTCTCTGAGAAGGAGAAGCGGCGTATTCGCGATTCCTTTCTCCACGAACTCGTTCCGGAGGTTCCGTTGTTTTTGAGCCACGTCAAGGCCGGGGTTTTTTGGACGCGCTTTCACGCCGTACAAATGCTGCAGCGGCTGCAGGAATACGACCCTTCCGCTGTGCACAAGCTGCTGCTTTCATCACACGGCATCGGCGTGCTCCTGGACATTTTGAACGACAGCAACCATGGTGGTGCCCTTCGAAATGAGGGATTGGTGCTCATCACATCCATCACGGCAACAGACACCGAGCTGCAGACGCTGCTGGCCTTCGACAACGCGTTTGAGACGCTTTTTGTGGTCATCAAGGAGGAAGGTGGGCTGGACGGGGGCGTGATCGTCTCTGACTGCCTCACCATTGCCCATAACATGTTGCGAGACAACAAGGCAACACAAAAGCTCTTCCGCGAGATGGGGTGTGCGCGTCTGGTTTGTACATTATTGGAGGCTGTGCCTGACCGTGTGCGGGCTGCCCGACACCACACTGCCTCCCTCAAGAACCAGAGCGCTGACGCTGGAGAGAATGTGGAAAATAATTTCACTCCGCTGAGTAGCACGCAGAACGATGTGATTTTTAAGGCGGTATCCATCCTTAGCTGTCTTCTGCGTGGGGCTGAAACCCACCAGGAGGGTCCTGCAGCCCAAGAGGCCCTTCTTCAGAGCGGCGCATTGGGCCCATTGTCGTCGGTGGCCCTAGGAGGTGTTCTTGTTGATGATGCAGCACGGGTGGAGGCCTTACGAACTTTGGCAGTTCTGCTTCGGGATAGAAGGGTGGGTATCGAAGAGTTTATGCAGTTACAAGTTGTAACTTTGCTCTGCCGCGAACCCCCATTGCGGGTAGAAGAATGGCCAGCACTCCGCGCAATTCTTCATGTCTTATTAGGAATAGAAGATAGGGTGATGCAGTCTGCTGCTGCGCACGTACTTCATGCCCTGCTAAGTGTTTCTTCCTCTGAAGGCGAGCTTGCGAGAAGGTTACTGAAGGGGTTTGCCCCTCCTTTGCCCTCATCTGCACCACCGTCGGCCGCGGCCAGGGCCTTGAGGAATGCCTTGCCGGCTGACTGTGGTGCAGCAATGGCCATTGCCATTTTTGGTTCTATTCCATGTAGTAGAAGTAGCCAAAAATATTATTCTGCCTTGTTGTTGGACCGTCTTTTGGGTGTGCCTGGCTCTGTTGAGAAGCTCTTGGCAATGGGACAACGCGAGGCGGTGACTTCGTCGCAGATGCAGCATTCTGCTGCATCTTCAGCAACGAATAGTGTTTTCCTCGCGTACGCGCAATACGTCATTAACTGCCTTCGTGGTCATGGCGAGATGGACCTCAACACCCTCAGTGCCTGCTTTAGGGCGCTGTTGCGGTGGGTACTTGGCTGCGAACAGGCGGCTCGGTTACTCGTGGGCGACGGGACGTACTACAAGTCACTCCTGCAGCGAGCAGGGCAAGAAGATGGTCCGGTGCATGTGCGTTTCTGGTCTGCGGCTCTCTGTGCCGCGGTGTGCCTCGCTGCCCCGAGGGACGCGCCGGACGCAGTCCAAGACCACCCAAGCGATGCAAATAGACTGCGAATGGGCGGGAGCGGAGTTGGTGCGGAGAGCCTCCCGCCCTCGTCTTTGCTGGACAGGCGGCACTTGCTGGAGCTCTTCTTCAACCACCTGGGGGGCCCAGCTGTCTTTGACAGTTTCCTCTTCGACGTGAAGGCCTCCAGCCCAATGTGGGCGGAGCCGCCAAAAGATGCCTTTCTGCGTCCAACCCCCGCTTTGTACGACGAAAAGATGAAAAACACGCTCCTGGGCGTCGTCAAGCAGTTCAACGACATTTGCCCGTTGCGTGGCAGGGTGCAGCCCGGGCCGTTGCAGGAGGGCACACTGTCGGCGGCCACAAACACCGCCACGGCCGTCTTCAATCCCGCTTTGGGCGACGTAGACATCTTTTCAGAGGGACCGTCGCCGTCCACGGTGGATCCGAGTGCCGCGTTTGGGGCGGCGGCGGCGGCGGCGGCAACCCCGGGGCAGCAGCAGCTACTGCAGGTGGGGGCCCCAGGCAGCGCCGTGGAGGAGGTTCGCATCAGCCTGCAAAACGCATACGAGTCCAGGGTGAAGGAGCTGGTCGAGGCAAACGACGCGTTGCAGCGGGAACTCCAACTTGTGCGGGAACAGCTGCACGCAGACGCTGACGCACAGGCTTTGGGAAGGGAACGTGAAAGTCGGCATTTGGAGGAGGTGGCGAGTTTGCGGGAAAACATTAGACTCCTGGAGGAGGCGCTTAGTGCCGAGGAGGAGGAACACCGGCTCCTGGCGCAGTCGCTGAACATGCTGGAGGAGCAGCTGCGGGAGGCCCGTGCGAATCCGACGAGCACCACCGAGGTTTTCGAGCTTCGCCGTGAGGTTCAAAAGTTGACGGAAGAGCGGGACCGCCTGCTCGTCCTCGTCGCCGAGCTGGATGAGGAGAAAACCCCTGCGACGACGTATCCAGGGCGTAGAACGACCTACCCGTCGCCGTCGCCGCCCCCGCTGCCCCCGCCATCCGCCCCGCCCTCGCTTTTTTCGGCGAAGCGGGCGCTGCAGCCGTTCGGTGAGGGTGAGGGTGCGTTCGCATTGCCCGCAACACCACACTGCGTGGGAGTCGCGGAGGGGACGCGACTGACGCCAGAGGCATGCCCGCAGAGTTCTTCCCAAACGACGGGCCCAAATGGGTTTCAAGCGTCATCATCTTCCTTGCAACCCTCACAGCAACAACAAGAGCAGGAGCCGCAGCCGCGGCGGCGTGAATCTCAGCCGGTTGCAGAGCCGTTTGGGCGAAGTATGGAAACCGTGAATGGGATGCATGCGTCCGCCGCGGCAGTGCCAGCCGCGGAAAGAAATTTGTTTCCTGCTGACTCCTCTGAAGAGTGCGTGCGTGGAAACGACGTCGGGGCGCGGCGAACAGAAGCAGCACCCGTCGCAGGGGCTGCACGAACTGCTGCCCCGCTGAACTTTAACCCCTTCGCAAATATGGCAGGCGCTCACAACGATCCTGCGGGGGACCCGTGGTAGGAGGGCGGCGGCGGCGGCGCCGGAGGTTGTGAAACGCAACCGCCAAAAGAAAACTGAAAAAGGCGGTCATGGCGCTTAATCCCCGCGTGGATTCCCACAGCATGTGACTTTTTTTTTTTTGCTGTTGTTGCGGTTTTGTTTTCATTGCCGCTTTTTTCAAGTTTCCTTTGTGGCTCAGTTATTCTCTATGGCAA
>NW_021704817.1:0-8395 GCF_003719485.1 Trypanosoma conorhini | reverse complement strand
CGACGGGAGCTGTGCTGCCGCAAGCGTGAAGTGTGTCACAGGTGCGCAGTTGATCTTCCACGGGACGAACTTCAACCCTCTTCAGCCCTCGTACAACGATGTGGTGGTGGGTGACGATGTGGCCGCCAACCCTATTCTGTGCAGGCTGACCGCCGCCACGGAGACGGAGCTTACCTGCGTCCTCAGCATCCCGCGGGACAAGGAGCACGGCACGTACCCGATCAGGGTCCGTATCCGTGCGTCGGGGACGGAGTGGGGCGCAGCGCAAGGCGCCGGATTTCTTGTGCTGGGGGCTGGGGAGCATGTCCCTGGGTGGAAGCCCAACGATGTGCCGCAGCCCGTGCCTGTGAATGATGAAAAAAAGAGCAACACCGCCCTCGTCGTCGGGCTTGTCCTTGGCTCCATCATCCTTGTGCTGCTCTTGGCTATCGCCTGCTTGTATTTCCGTCCTTTTCACAAGTGCAGGAAATATGATGAGTGTGAAGTAACCTACACCTCTCCTTAGCTGTAATGGTGTGGGGCACGAAGGCACTTTTTTATTAGAAATAGTGGAAATGATTTTTTTTGTGTGTTTTTTGAATTTTGTTTTTGTTTTTGTTTCGAGTCAGACGCGCCACCGGGGCGTGGGGGATGCGTGTAGAGCGGATGTGTTGCTGAAGAGCCGGTCGATGAGAGAATTATTTTTTTCCAGTGAAGAGGAATACGGTCGGCGGGTAGGTGATTGCACGGAATACATGTTGGGAGAAAAGAAAAATAGTTTTCCAGTGGGGGTTTCAAAAAGCCGAAGCATTTTTTTATTTTTACTCTTATGTTGAACTCCTTCTGTTTTTTTTTTGGCAAATTTTCTGGAAAAGGGCGTGCGATCTAAGGGATGGAACAGGTAATACTTGCACACACGTAGCAAACAGCAACGCTATCCCACCACGGCCACACGCATGCTTAGCTACGTGCATAGAGTGATGTAGCTCTGTGCTGTTCCAGTAGTTGGACTCGTTGCGACGGCCTGGGGAAGTGGGAGGTTGCCGCTGTTGTCCGTACTGGTTTGTAACGGCGGTGTGTGGATGTGTGCGTGGGTGGTGGGGGGAGCTCTGCCTGGCAACCCGTTGCCCTTCCCTCGCGCCCCCATTTATGTGTTGTTGCGTCCCTCGCCTGCTCTCCCCGCATCTCGCTTTTTTTTTTATGATTATTGCGTTGCGAAGGGGATATTTAGTTGACACTATTGCACACGGATACACACTCAACCAAACTTCCATTCAGCCACTTGTAAGGACATTTAAACACGCCCACGCACGCACACACACACTAAGGCAGCGATATGTTTTCGTTGGACGTGGTAGAGCGCTCCTGGGGGGAGGAAGGCGAGCGTGTGCAGCAGCAACAACAGCAACAGCTGATGCCGTCGGTGAACAAAAGCGGCGAGTATGGAATGGAAGCCGGAGCTGCGATGGCGTTTGCGCCGCATATGCGCAGCAGCTTCCCCGGTCACGCGGACCGACGTTCGCCCCCGTTTGTCGGTAGCACCCCACCGCCGTCACAGCAGCAGACGTCATCCGCGCCATGGTCGCGCTATACAGCACTGGACTTTGAACTCCTTCTGCACGAGGGGAAACAACCAACGGAAGACATGCGTCGCTCACTGGCGTACATGAGATGGTACAACAGCAAGAGACTGCATGACAGCCAGCTGCTCCCGCCACTGGCAGACCCCCGCTATAACTCGCGGGACATTATTGAGGAACCATGGGAGAACGCCTCCGCAGTACGTGTGGTGGGACCGATGAATCTGTCTGGAGGAGGTGGGGTGGAACCTGGAAAAGGAAACTTTCGCTTAGAGTTGGACGCAAAGAACCTGCAGCAGGCCCAGGAACAGCGCGCCTTTAACCCCTACGCGGCTGGGTTTCAACAGCATGACGAGAATATGCTGAGCCCAGGGACACAGTTCTTTGGGGCGTATGCACCAACACCGTTAGCAACGACGGCCACGCCGAACACGTTACGTGCCTACGCTCACTCTCGCATGGGCGCACAGAATAGCAGTGTTGTCCCTAATGCTGAGCGTGACATGTCGCAAGCCGTACCCCCCATGCCCGCCCAGCCTCTCTACACGGAATGGAATACCACGGCAGATTTTCGTGGGGGTGCCAATGCGTTGCCAGCCGTAAATCAACAATACTATACACAAGAACCTATGAATCCTTTTGATTATTACACAGACTCTGCTGTGGCCGGTTATTACAACACAGCTGTGGCTGGCATGTCCGATCCAGCACATGTGCAGCCCGCATTTATGACGATGGTGCCTGTCACGGACTCAAGTATGATGCGAGGAGGTGGCGGTGGCGGCGGTGGTGGTGGCAGCGGTGGCGGCCGTAGTAGGCGGGGTGGTGGAGGCGGTGGCGGCAGAGGACGTGGGGCAGGCAGTGGAAGGTGGAATTCCGCTGGTGGAAAATCGTCAGGCCGTGGGGCATCCTACAGCGAACCGCTTCAGCCACGATCTGCTCGTCTGGAAGAATACCGTGTAGATGCTATTAACGGCGCAACCAGTCATTGGCGCATTTCGCATATCTTGGGCTATGCAGTGGAATTTGCACAGGATCAAGAAGGTAGTCGATTTATTCAGAGAGCTGTGGATAGTGCCACCCATGATGAGGTGGATGCACTCTTCCATGAGATCTTTGAATCTCCACTGGACCTTGTAACGGACATCTTTGGCAATTACGTGCTACAAAAGCTTCTTGAGGTAGGTAATGCACGTCAGCTGGCATACGCAGCTACGCGATTGCAAAACAATGTGGTGCCCCTAACCCTTCAAACGTACGGTTGCCGGGTGATTCAAAAATGTATTGAGGTGATGCCTCCTGAAGGGCTAGACATCATACTGGCAGAGCTCAAGGGAAATGTGGCGAAGTGCATTCAAGATCAAAATGGAAACCATGTTGTGCAAAAGTGTGTGGAGGTTACTCCGCAACGCTGTGGGTTTATTGTACAGGCCTTTACAGGACGTGTGATGGAGTTGGCAACGCACGCCTACGGATGTCGTGTAATTCAGTGCATCATGCAACACTGCCCGGATCAAGAGGAAGCCATCTTTTCAGAGTTATTAAAATGCGTGGATACCTTGGCGAAGGATCAGTATGGAAACTACGTCATTCAACATGTGCTACAAAACATGAAGGATGAGGATAAGGTGGCTCGTGTCTTTGATGCACTAAAAAAGGAATTCTACGAGTTTAGCAAGCAAAAATTTGCCTCCAATGTCATGGAAAAACTCTTTATTCGCGCTGATCCGGAGCAACGCATGGAACTTATTCAAATGCTCTGCTCCCCTGTGGAGGGACTAGAGACCTCACCTGTGGAGGTTTTGGCGTTTGAGCGTTCGGCCCCAGTAAAGAAGGATGAGACAGAGAAGCACCGTAACGGCTACCCAAAGAAAGGCCGACGTGATAAGGAGCGTGAACGTGAAAAAGAGAGTGCCGGTGGGCCAGTGCTAGAAGTGCATTCGGACGGCAAAGAACTACCAAGTATGCTCTGTCTCATGATGCAGAATGCTTACGCCAATTACGTTGCTCAGCGAGTGCTAGACGCGGCGGACGTGGAGCAGTTCTGGTGTCTTGTGGACAACATTCAGAAGTTTCTTGTGCCCATCAGTACCTACACGTACGGTGCGCCCATCGTGCAACGCCTGGTCCGCCGCGAACTGGTGAAGGCCCCCGACGATCTCGTCTTTAACCTCGCCCCTGCCCACCCAGGCGCGGGGGGGAGGGGCAGCCACGCCCATCACCGCAGGAAGGCTGCTGAAAGCGACAACACTGCGTAGTATTTTTAGCTCGGTGTCAGGGCTCAAAACAAAAAAAAATAAATAAATAAACAGCAACACAACACCAAAAAAAAAAAACAGACGTGAAATGGAATGGGAAGTGGGGAGTTAGAATGAAATCAATATAAAAGGAGGGGAAGAAGGCGGGGAAGAAGCGCTCCCCAACGTAACCAGGCAAAACACAGAGGGGGGGGGGAAAGAAAGAAAGAAAGGAACGTGGTTTAGAGAAAGAACATGAGTTGGGCTGAGAAGCGTCCACTCGCCCAAAGGCACATGGTGCTCGTTACCAATGTCGCTCGTGCTGTTTGTTTACTTTTTTTTAATTCTCCCCCATTTCCCACTCCCTACGACAACGCCCCTCTTTTTCACCCGCCGATAATATATATATATATATATATATCTTTGCGCGCGGCATGCATCGCGCACAACGCCCCACACGTGTCATTTTGCGAGCAGGTGAGTCTTCCTTGCTTCCTGTGGCGTCCGTGTGTGTGTGTGCTTCTGCTGCGCCGCGAGGAAATTGGGAGAAGAACGTGGCGACAGCTGCACGCGTGGGAGCGAAGGTGACGCAAAAAGTAGGCGGAGGCGAAAGGGCGGATGGTGTAGGACGCGGCGCATACTGAAATATTTTATTTTCATATTGGTCGAGCAGTGCCCCGGGGGGCGGGGGCGAGAGATGACAACACCCCCGCGCAATCCGGCGGCAGTGACGGCTGGGGGCGTGGGCTGCCAGGAGCGCAAGCGAACGGAAGAGAGAGGAGGGGCTGGGGGCGGCAGGAGAGTGGGAATAGGAGGGGGGAGAAGGAAAACGTGCTTGGAGTGAGACGCATCGGCGCAGAATAAATAAAACAAGGAAAAAAAGAGAATGTTTGACAAGGGGGAAGATAAAGCGTGAAGGAAAACGGGATGAAAAGCGGGAGGAAAGAGACAAAAAAGGCGAGGGAAAAAAATACGCGCAGAAACGCGAACGAACAAACGAACGGGGGAAGAAAAACAAAATGGGAAGCGACTGCGGATGCAGACCCGATAGCCTTTTTATACCCCCAAAAAAAACACAGCATCTGTGTGACTCCGTTTTTTTTTCCCCCCTGCCGCTCCGTTTTTTTATTACCCTCTTTTTGTTGCAGTGAGACAGGGAGAGAGAGAGAGGGCGTAAATGACTGCGTATGTCGTCCTTGAGTTGTTAGTCTCTGCAAAGTGAATGAAGGCGATGTACAAGGCGACGCGATGGGGGGCGTGTAGGAGGGAGTTGAAAGGGAATAAATGATGACGATGAATCAGTTATGGGGCGGTTATTGTTCCTTTTCAACGACGGTTCTTCTTTTGGATCGCTTTGCTTCATCCTTCCTTCTTCCGCTTTTGATACAAGTAAGATCTGCGTTGGAAGCATCTGCAATTAAACAAATGCTACGGGCATACATACATCATATTTATATACATCTATATACTTATATGATGTAGGTGTGTACAGACAAATGTAACTCACATACACAAGTCTGCCCGTTTATGAACGTATTTCATAACCGTTGCTGCGTGTGTATATATGGGCACTCTTTCTCTCTGTAAACCGCGTCAGTGGTGGTGGTGGTGGTGCGCGTAGACCACTTGTAATCTGCTTCTCGCTTCCTTCAACCTTATATGAATATATGCTGTTGTTTTTGTGTTGCCTTCTTTGCTCTCCCTCTGTGAGCGGGTGTATCTTTCTATCGGTCATCCTCAGCTTGGGTGCTTGGCTTTTGTGTGTAATCTTTTCTGTACTGTAACTGCCGTAAGGAGGTGGCGTTGGTGAGGGGTGATGGGAGTTGAGGATAGTGGAGGTGTGTAGGGTCGGGGGGTGGTGGCTTATGCGGCGAGAGAAGGAGCTGCATGCGTCTGGCGAACTCAGTGAACCGTGTGTGGAACGTTGACAGGGTAAAATAAAATGAGGAAAACCAAAGGAATAGTAAAACAAAAACGAAAGCAAGAAAGAAGAAAAAGGATGTCAGTAGTTTGGAAACGAGGGTACTGTTTTTTATTCACGACTGGGTTCCTTGAAGATGCGATCACCGTTGCCTTATCCCTGCTCTCCTTTTGGATCTCTTTCACTCGCAGTAGCCCTGCTTTTTTAAAATTTATTTTTCCCCCTTTTGTAATGTAAACGAGGTCGCTTTTTTTTTTTTACCTTCTGTTTTGTATCTTCGTCCGTGGCTGCTTGCAGTCGTATCGGGATGCGGTCTTTTTGGGTGGTCTCCGTGTATGCGGGTGCGGCGATCCTTCATTTTCGTCTTTCCCTGGCTGCCGCTTCCCCTCGCCATTGCGGGGCGGTGTCAACAACCCTGCGGAGCAAACGCTGCGAATGGGTAACTGGCGTTGGCATGACGCACCCGCTCTTTTTTCTTTTGTGTGTGTGTGTGTGTGTGTTTTTTTTTTGGAGTGGGGCTGGCGAAGAGGGGGCCTTCTCACACCGGCGCTGTCGTGGAGTTGCGTGGAGAGAGGCAATAACGGGAAAGAGAGAGATGTGGCGAGGGAGGAAAGGCAGCCGCGCATGAGAAGCATGTGCGGTCAATGAATTGCCTCATATCCTTCCTAAAAGACAGCATCGACGCCCAATGCAGGACGACAAGAAAAGTTAAAATGAAGAGGGGGCACTCTGAAGAAAAACAAGAGGAGTAAGCAGCAGCATTTAAGGACGGATGACTTGTTTTTTTCATTGCCCACCCCTTCTGCCAGTTCTCTTCCTTTTTTTTTTGTATACTGTTTTTCCCTCCCTTTTATCTTACCTTGTTTTACTTCTGGGCATTTCTCCTCATCACTCGGGCTATACAAGCAATATATATACAGTTCCGTGTGTGCGTGTCTGTGGGTGCGGAATGTTTGCGACTCATTGCTTTCCTCTGCTGTGGCTGGCCGTTGGGGAGGCTGCCCGTATACACTCTATTGCCGCCTTCCCACGCCAACACAGTCTACCACTAGGACGACTGTTGCACTGCACTCACCTTTTACCATGCCTTGAACTGCTTATGTAATCTGGCTATGACCCTAATCCCGGTGGTCATTGGGAGACAAAAGTGTGGAGGCATGCGTGTCTAGAATCCTCGTTTTTTTTTTCGTTTCTGTATTCGATCTGGAGTGAAGGAAGTGGCAACCTGCTCGTTTTTTGTTTTTTTTTTTTTCTACTGTGTGTGCCTGCTGAATTTACTTTCTCATATGCAAATATATATGCTTATATATTTATATATCTATTTCTGTGCACTCTGTGTTGTTTTGTGTCATTTGTGTGGCATGGTGGAAGTCGATGCGCACCTGCGATGTATAGTCACACACACGCGCACACACACTTCGTTTTGAAGTCTTTTGCCCACACACGCCCAAATAACGTTGCCTTCCCTCACACACCTATACGCATACTTGCTCACTTAGAGAGAGAGAGCGCAAGGGATAGAGACGGACTACATTGATGTAAGAGGGGGAAAATGTGCGTGCGTGCACGTGTGTGTGTGTGTGTGTGGGCGCGAGAAGAAGTGCGGCGGCACATATATGTTCCACATGCATGCACACTCTTGTGCGATGTTACTAGTTTATTATTGTCCATGTACATGCAGCGCAAGAGTAGAAAAACGGGAAAGGTTAAATAAACGAATTACGCGAAGAAGCTGTATCGCACACCACCGCCTGCGGTGGGGATACTCCTTTGAGCGGGCGACCAACACCTCCGGTGGGGGGGGGGGGAGGCGAACGAGACAAGTACGACAGAAGGAAAGCAAAGACAAAAGAAACGAAACAAAAACGCGCATGTGTGTCTGAACTTGGGCGGGGGGGACACACGGGGAACCAGAAGGTAAGCAAAAAAAAATGGGCGGGCTGCACACGCCGCTGCTGCTGCTGCTGCTGCCTTCACCGCCCGATGATGAAGGAGAAAAAGAGTCTGTATGTAAATTACTATATGCATATTGGGGGCAGCAGGGAGCGACTGAGACAATTTAATCGGGGGGAAAAAAAAACGTAAATAACAAAATTAAAGCCAAACGGGGAGGGGGAAAAAAGAGGGGTGGGGGACAAACTAAAGAAGTATGATAAAGATGGGCGAAAAACAGCAGGGCTACAATGGCTGTGAAGAAAACCTCCTCTGTCTGCGGAGGCGTGATGCGCTGAGGCGTTTTTTTTTTTTGCTTTTGAAGGAAAGCGGAAAATATACAGAAGAAGAAGGTGGTCATCGACCTGTTCTTTTTTGCCTACCCAATGCCCCTATTTTTTTTTGTTTTGTTTTTTTCCTCGTTGTGTTTTGTGTCGCGCCCCTCACTTACTCAGTTTTTTCTCTTTTCTTTCCCATTGTTTTTTTTTATTGACGCCTGCCAATTCACTCCTTGCTGCATTGTTTTTTGGTTTTAGTTTTTCGCCCCTGTAGCCGTGTAGAGGAGACGGGTAGGAATGAGAGAAGAGAAGAAGCACTGCAGTCCCCCTTTCCCCCATCATCATGTTAACAAAGGATATGTTTAGCAGCTGCACCCCCTCCATTGGAGGCATGCGTGCGGACGGATGCGTCAACAGCCCCGCGTGTGTGTGTGTGTGTGTGTGTGTTAGTTTATCTCTTTTGTTTTT
>NW_021704805.1:6501-8587 GCF_003719485.1 Trypanosoma conorhini | reverse complement strand
CATATATATATATGTGTGTGTGTTTGTGTGTGTGTGTAGGCTGAGAGACGGGGGGTGCGCAGTCGCAATGAAGCGAAGTAAAAAAAAATATATATATATATATCCTTCGCACGATGAATGAAACGGCCCTTTGAGGTGCGGCCGGGGAAAACGAAACTGAGCCCAAGGGAAACAAATAAAAAAAAAACTAGAGGCTTCTCCCTTCTCCCAAGAAGAACAACGTCAAAAAAAAAAGCGATGCAATATAAAAAGAAAAAAAGAAAAGGATAGAGAATGGCATGCGTGAGACAAAAAAAAAGAAAAAGACAGACGACAACAAAGACCAAAAAAACAATAACCAAACAAAGAAATGGAAGTGTTGGTCGCCATGGGGCAAGAAGAAGGGAGAGTGGGGGGAGGACTATGCGTATGGTGGGGGAGGTGGGGAGACAGTTGTGGCGATGTGCCAAAGAGAAGTGCTATAAATATGTGCGGATATATATATATAAGTATATCTATGTACGTATTTATCTGGGGGGGTTGGTGTCTTATTATTATTTGCCCTTGCCGTCCTCTTTGTTTGTGTTCTGCATTTCTCTTTTCTCTCTTTTTCTATTTGCGTTTTTTTTTGTTTTCTTTTGTCTCTCTCCATCCCACCAATTACATACTTGTGTGCTTTTCCTCTTTTAATGGATGGGGTTGTAGAGCGTGGGTCGGCCTTGCGCTGTGGCCGGAAAAGACAACAACAAACCTTCTGTTATCTCTCGAACTGCGTGTGAGCGTATCTGTTCTTTCAAATTTCTCTTGTCGGATAACGTGCCCCTCCCCTCCCCACGTTTTTTGTGTGTGTGTGTGTTTTTTTTTGTTTGGCCTTTTTTTGCTCTTCCCTAGTACATGCAGCCACACTACTTCGAACTGCACCCTGCGCCAGCGTTGTCATTGACTCACTTTTCCGCGTTCTCTTCTGCGGCATGTGCGCAGTGTGGGTGGGTGCGTGTGTGTTGCCCTGCACGCTGCGTTATCGGTGCCGATGGCGGTTCAACGCTACTCTCGCTCTTTTTTCTCCGTCTCTCTCCCTTTCTTCCGTTCCAATGGTTGCTCTCGAGTGAAATCCCGGCAAACCTTTTTTTCCTTTTTCCCCTTTTTTTTGCGTTCTATTCTTTGTTTGCTTCTTTTTGTTTTCCATTGTTGCGGTGGGACCACGTGGGGCGATTCGTTTTCAGCGTTTTGCTGTGCGTGATTAAGATGGATGCGGACTAGTTTCCTGCAGCCATGCCCATGTATGTGTGGGACCTTTGCGTACGAATGGGTGGCTGAGGCACCAGGAGGCGGGGAACCCGTCATTGCGACGGGCGCGATGGTCGATAGAGCGGTGGCGGGGTGGCGGGGGAGCCGCAACGCAGTCAAGGGAGAGGACACGTGGCACAAGCCGAGCATGCAGATGCCACTTAAACGTAAATTGATTTTTTTTTTAATCTTTTTATTGTTGTTTTTCCTTTTTTTTTTCGTTGGTGGACGTGTGTGTCTTGTTGGCGGATGGTCTTCAAGGCGCTCCTTTCGATGTGTTCTGCGCGGCGGCGGTGGGAGGCGGGACGGCTGCCGTGACGTAACACACGCGCAGTTTGAGTAGACGTAAAAAGTTGCCGCGCGGAGGGGATGACAGCCGGCGACGGCAGCGAGGGAGCTGAGCAGCCAGAAACACACACACACACACACACTCACGCCAAAGACAAAAAAAAGAACGAAAGCGGCGCCTTGTGCTGCGCTCCGTGGCCGCCGAGAGGAGAGCAGAGGGGCGAGGTAAAATGGTGCGGGACGAGGGGTGGAAACGGTTATGGCCATTTTTCTTTTCTTTTATCTGGACGCATGACGGAGAGCGAGAGGGGTGTGAGAGAGAGAGAGCTCGAGTGGGCCTCTCGGCGGCTGCCGAGATGACCAGGATCCCTACGCGCCCCGCATTAACGCTAACGTCGAGGCTGCCGAGGCAGTGATATATATATATATATATTTATGCGTGCACATGTGTGAGGGCGAGTTGGTTGCGGGGTGGGGGGGGGGGGCTCGAGTGCTCTCTCTCTCTCTCTCTCTCTCTTCCTTTCCCCTCAGA
>NW_021704805.1:0-6318 GCF_003719485.1 Trypanosoma conorhini | reverse complement strand
ATCGGTGAGAAAACAAAACTAAAACAAAAAAAGAAAGAACCGCCCATAAAAGACACGACAAAAACACACACAAAGTAACAAAAGAGTGGACTGGATGCACGGCAAGAAAATGAGGAGGAATGCGCGTGGAAGAGTGCAGGCGGAAAAGAACGTGAGAGGGGTGAAGAGAAGGAATAACGAAACACAATGAAATTAGACCAATCCAAGCGAGAGCAGCAATTCAAAGAGACACATAGCTGAGGAACTCATATTACCAAACTGGTGGTATTGGCTCTGTAGTTCACCCCTTCCAATTGCCACGGGCCAATATTTATTACTCCCCTCTGCGTTGTTTAAGCAAGATTTGTTAGTGACGCTGGCTTGTTGTCTGCCTCTCCCGTTAATTGTCTGTTGGCTTCCCATTCTTTCAATTCTTCGCCTCTGCTCTTTTTTTATTGTTGTTTAATTCTTTATTTATGCATCGAATATTTACTCCAAGGGCGCGGTGTATCGTCTGCGTTGATGGTGGCAGCCGCCTCCGCGGACTGGGGACAGCTGCGCCTCTATGTGCGCATGGAGGGTCTCTCTCCCTTTGCCCTGATTGTGGACGAGGAACTGACTCTTGAAGCACTAGAGCAGACCGCACGGCGTTACGTGCGCGATCGCTACGGACCAAGGGCGGACGCGGATCATCTGTTGCTGCGCCTCATTAAATTTTCTGGATCCGATAATCTGATGGACTTTTCTCGCGCGAGGAAACCGCACTCGCCGGTGAAGACGCTCGCCGATGCGAAGCTGACAGAATATACAGCTTCTGATGCGGGGGACGATTACGCGTTTGTGAAGGTGCTACCAGCGTACCATGACTCTAACTCCCCCGAGGCGATTCGTGCTTCCTTCCGAATATTACGTGCCCCAGTTTTGAACGACGGCTTTGCCGCAGGCGTGGAGGGAGGAGGTGCTGCCGCGCTCATCCCCTCCTCGACGTATATGTCGTTTGCAGGCTTTCACCGTCTGGTGCTGATGATGACGGACCCGCGTAATCCTCAGCGGGACTTGTTCGCCCGCGTCGTCCTCTTGACGTATCGTCAGTTTGTTACCCCGGAGGAGCTTCTGGGGCGATTGATTGAACGATACCATGTCCCGGCCTTAACGAGGCCGGGTGCCGCTGCTCGAAGTGCCTTGGAGCGTCGGTGCTACCTGGAACTCTGCCGCGATATCCAGTCGGCGGTGTTTGGTGTCCTGGAATTGTGGGTCAAGTGTTACTACGAGGACTTTTCCAGTGACGCGCTGTATCACCGCCTGCGCAGCTTCGCCAGCGAGAAGATCGACCAGGCTGGGGCCCCCGCGGCGCTCTTGCGGCGGATGGCGGAAGGCGACCGAACAGCTCCGTGCGGTCGGGCGCCAGCCATGCCCTTTGGTGTGCCCCGCCAGGGTGCCACGCCCATCGCCGTGCTGGCTCAATACCCGCCACGCGAGATTGCCGCCCAGCTCACAATTTTGACGTCCTACGTGCATCGCCGCCTCACAGGGCCAGAACTGCTTGAACGGCGATGTGAGACTGGGGGGGCAAGTTTGATGCCAACTTTTGTTCAGTACCGAGATTTCTTTGCTCGCGTCACGAACTGGGCGTCGTACGCCGTGGTCGCCGAAAAGGACTTGGCGCGTCGGAGGGAAAATTTAGCCGCGCTGATGCTGCTGTGCGATGAACTCGTCAAACGACGAAACTGGGACATGCTAGTTGCCGTCTACGGGGGAATGAAAGCTCCAGCGGTGAAGCGTCTGCGTCACACGTGGGCGTCGCTTCCTAGCGGCACCGTAGAACTCTCCGCTCGGCTGCAAAAACTGCTGGATTCTGAGACAGGATACAAAAGCTTGAAAGAAGTCCTGCGAAAAAGTAGTTGTTTGCTGTTTCCATGCATCACCATATTCCTTCAAGAGTTGAGGGAGCTGGAGGGGAGCAAATACGCCCAGGAAGGTCTTTTAAATTTCGAGTGTTGTTTGCGGCAGTATCGCCTTTTGCAGATTCTGCTCCAGGGCAAGGAAGTGGCGGTGGATCACTTGGTGCCCAACGAAGCGTTGATGGGAGCCTTTGGCCATTGGCAACCTGTGGAGGCTTCTATTTTAATGCAGTTCTCGAACGAGGCGGAGAAGCCGTAGTCAAAATAAATTATATATATATATATATATATATAATGCCGCTGCGATGGTGTTGTAACACCACAAACTTGTTTTATCGTTCGTTTGCGGTGTACTCGTGACTCGCTTACCTCTTTTTTATGTCTGTCTATCTTTCTTTCTTTATGCTGTCCTTTTTGTTTTTGTGTTGCCTTCTGCGTCTGCGTGATTGTGTGCGGCTTTCTGTCTTCTTTGGATTGCTGTTGCGGCGGATGCTGGTGGAGATGTCGTCCACGGTTCTTTTCTCCACGTTTCACTTGATAGACTATATTTATTTATTTTGCTTCCTTGCCTGACTGAAGTCATGCGGTCATCGCAATATATTTGGCGTCCCTACCACTCAGAGGCGTTACTTGATTTGAGGCGGTTTGCCTCGTCGGTTCGTCTGCAAACGGACTTTGGTGCGGCTACGCCGGCGCAGCGGCCGGTCAACTCCCTGTCACCCATCTACGTCACGGAGCCTGCGTCAAGGAAAGGGACGTTTTGGAAATACCTGCGTTCTGCCCGGGATGAGGCACCGTACATTGCAATGGCTGTGGCTGGTGTCGGCCTCTACAGCATGGCGACGCTGGCGATCCCTGCAAGCTTTGGACAACTCATTGACTTTGCCAGTAGAGGCGAATTGCCGCTTGGGACGTCTGTGCAGCTGTTGGGGTGGTTTGTGCTTTCAGGCGTAGGCAATTTTATGCGATTGGCGTGTATTGGGTATGCCGGAGAACGCGTCATTGCGCGTCTGCGAAGTCGTCTCTACCGCGGATTCCTCAGCCAACCAACCGCCTTCTTTGACTCCCCTGAAAACGCCACAGGGTCTCTGGTGCAGCGCCTCTCCATGGACTGCAATGTCGTG
Organism: Trypanosoma conorhini; assembly: GCF_003719485.1. NCBI lineage: Eukaryota > Euglenozoa > Kinetoplastea > Trypanosomatida > Trypanosomatidae > Trypanosoma > Trypanosoma conorhini. The sequence goes on along the minus strand of NW_021704805.1, from coordinate 3,314 downwards.
GGTAGCTCCCTCACAGAGGCGGTAACGCAAGGGAGCAAGAATCTTCTACAGACGGTGGGTAGTGTTGGCATTATGCTGTACTACTCCCCAATCCTGACAGGGGTGATATGTGGCATGATTCCCCCGTTGGCGGTGTTTGCTGGTTTTTACGGACGCTATGTTCGACGACTGCAGCAACAGATGCAGGACGCGCTCGCCGCAAAGGGGACGGTTGCGGCGGAAAGGCTGGGCAACATTCGTACCGTAAAGGCATTTGCCCGGGAGTCGGAAGAATTGACGTGGTACGAAAAGAAAGTCGAGGTTGTCTTTCGGATCAGTAAACGCATGTTGTTTTATAATGCCGCGTATACGGCCTCACTGCAGTTTGTGGGGTATGGTGCGTTGTATTGCATCATGTGGGCAGGATCTATGCTGGTGGCGTCAAACAACTTGTCGACCGGCGTCCTCTTCTCCTTCGTCCTTTACACGGTGTACTGTGGAATCGGGCTCATGGGGTTGACGAACCTGGCAACGGAAATCAACAAGGGCTACGGTGCCAGTTTGCGCATCTACGACATCTTGGAAAAGGAGGAACAGCTGCAGAAGACGCAGGATGAGGCACAGGCGACGATTCCTTTGCAGTGCAAATGGAACATCAAATTTAGTGATGTCTCGTTTGCCTACCCGACACGTCCCGAGGCGCCTGTGTATGAAAAGTTGAACTTGGAGGTTTTGCCGTCGTGTTGCACCTGCGTGGTAGGCAGCAGTGGCTCTGGTAAAAGTTCTCTTGCGCTGCTGCTCCTGAAGTTGTACGGCCCGACGCAGGGCAGCATCACCATCGATGACCAGGAAGTGAGCAGCCTGGACACGCGTTGGCTGCGCGGCAAAATTGGCTACGTGGGCCAGGAGCCCGTGCTGTTTGGTGGCTCCATTGCACAGAATATTGCCTACGGTGCACCCAATCACAACTGGGACGACCCAATTGATAGATGGTTGTACTCCTCCATTGTCGACGCGGCGATGCGGGCCAACGCACACGACTTTATCTCGGCTCTTCCGCAGGGCTACGACACTTTTGTCGGCGAGGGCGGCCGGTCACTGTCTGGTGGCCAAAAGCAGCGTATTGCCATTGCGCGTGCCCTGCTGCGGTCCCCCAACGTACTGATGCTTGACGAGGCAACCTCGGCACTCGATAGCGAGTCGGAGGTGGTGGTCCAAGAGGCCATCAACCGACTCATTGAGGATGCCAAGCGGGGGAAGGAGAAGCGCACGGTTCTCATCTTTGCACACAAGCTGAGCATGATTCGCAAGGCCGATCACATTGTGGTGCTTGACAAGGGGAGGGTCGCGGTGCAGGGAAGTTTCCACGAGGTTCGAAAGAATCCTCTCTTCTGCCAGCTCGTTGGCCTTCCGTCTGCCGCCGCGCCTGCCGCCGCGCCTGCCGCCGACACTTCTGCCGAAAAGGGGTAAAAATGGGTCAACAATGAGACATGAACTCCGTACAGAGAATTGCGTGAAGGACGGTGTCGCGTTACACTGCGCAATCGAAACGTAACGTAAGGAACAGAAAAAAACAACAACAACAAAAAAAGCTGCTGGCGTGGTTTATATTGATAGAAGAAAAACAAAAAGCAAACAGATGGTTATGTGGCATGAGAGGTGTGAGGGAGTTGGGTGTGTGTGTGTGTGTGTGTAGTTGAATTACTTTTTTGTTTTGCTCACTTTGCGCGTCCGTTAGGAACTGCTGTGTAAACATGTGCATTGCCGGACGTTGAGGCTTAGTAAGAATTTATATATTTTCACTTCCCAACTGCCCACCGCTCCTCCTTTTCGTTGCTGGGCGGGTGGCGAGAGGAAGCTGGGAGTTTGCGACAGTCCTGCTGCGTGCGTCTCTGTGCGTGTGTGTGCGCTTCCGTTTGGCGTGTAGGGTCATCTTCATTTCCTTCTTCCTCTGCAACACGCACTTTTTTTTATTTTATTTTGTGTGTCTTTTGGCGCCATTTGGTGCCGCGCTGGCTACTTTGCCCAATGGTAGAAGCAGCTACACATACTGCCGTATTCTGCTCCCTGCCTGGTCTGAAGTGGGTTGCAGCGTGTCTTGTGATTCGGAGGGGAGGAAGGACAACAACCGCAAAAGGAGCAGGTAAACACGAAGGAGCTCAGGTAAAGTAACAGGGCTACTTAAACTGGAGGAGAGAGGCGGGGAAGCTCGCATGTCGGTGGAGTCGGGAGCCAATAACCTGGCGGCGGAGGAGGCGCCGCAACCGCCGCGGTCGGAGTCCGAGTCGGTGGGGGTGCGGGAGTCCGGCGTTGCCTCCTCAAGCGTGGTCACTCAGCAGTCTCCGGAGCAACTCCCTAAAGGCGGCGAGGAGAGCGTGCCAAGCAATAGCAACTCCTTCTCCGTGGCCCGGCCTAGCGTCGCCACGGACCCAGAGCCGTTGCGGAACCTTATTGTGAATTATATTCCTCCCATGATGGATGAAATGCAGCTGTGCAGCCTCTTTGGCCAGTTTGGTCCCATTGAAAGCGTGAAAATTATCTATGACAGGGAGACGCGCGAGAGCCGGGGTTATGGTTTTGTGAAGTACGTTCACTATTTTAGTGCGTCGTATGCCGCAAATTCCCTCAATGGGTACTGCATCGCGGGGAAGCGTCTGAAGGTGGCGTACGCTAATGTGGAGGCGGCGTGGGAGGCCTACAATGCGCTGCGGGCGTCAGCCATGATGTTCTCGCTACCGCAGCAGGCGGCCTTGCAGAACGTCTTCTACCAGCAAATGCTCCTGGCACGGCAGGAGGGCGATGAACGGCATCAGCGGTAGCAGTCGCACTGGGGGCATGACGTGGAAGACGTGGGGCAACTTTATCTCCCTTTCTCTTCTCGGAGGCGGGAGTTGGGGACTGCTGATTGTTTGCTTTGGCCTGCCGCTGCTCTATTCGTTTGCTTCTTTTTCGCCGTGCCCCTTCCCCCCTTTTCGCTCCCTGCCCCCAGGCCTGGGGGCAGCGGGGCCTGGGCGGCACGGGCGAAGGAGCGAGCGCGGATGCGTGGGGCGGTTGCGGCATGTGAGGCTCACGCCTCTCTCGGCGGCGTGCGGCGCGAGCAACGGCAGGAGGGAGATGCCGCAGCGAGGCGCACGCGCACGTCCTGGCGGTTGTCCGCCGGCACGAGGGTGGGGTCGCCAGGCAAACGTCACACTGAGCGGGGCGGGCGGGGGGGGGAGAAACCCTGCGGCTGCGGAGGGAGAGAATTGGGGCATGAGGGCGAAAACAACACACGCGCATAATCGCAGGGAGGAAAACCAAAAAAACGAAAAAAAAAGAAAAAAAAAGAAAAAAAA
>NW_021704773.1:8681-9259 GCF_003719485.1 Trypanosoma conorhini | reverse complement strand
GGAGAACCGGCAATGAGGCCGGACATGTGCCGAACCAGCAGAGCCACGGCGGCAACGTTGTCTTGAGGCCTTCGTGAAGCCGTGACGACGCTGCGACGGGGATGGAGGCGATGGCAGTAGAGGACCCGCAAGGTGCGCCCCCGGCAACTGGGGGTCATGTGTCGGGGCCCAGAGAGGTGGCGGCTTCGAGGTGCTTCTTGGCGGTGTACTTGGGGCGACTGCGTGGGGCGGGCGAAACAGGGCTCCCGGCCCTTGCCTTGTCGCTCGACCTCCTCCCCACCTTCGTTTTCTCCACCGGCATCATGCTCCTGTTGGCGGTTGTCGATGAGTACGGCCTGGGGCAGTACGGCCTGCAGCTGTACTTGCCGTCGTTCTGGGCGTCGTGCGCGCTGACGGTTTGTCTCACAACTGCACCCGGGGCGCAGCCGCAGTCACTGTTGGGCTCGCACCTGCTTGCTGCTCTGTTTGTTGTTTTCTTTGCCCACGCAACGGGGTCTCTTGCGCAGCCCCTTGGGCAGTTGCTGGCCGGCGCCTTCGCTGTGGCCCTCCTTACCCCTGCTTGCCTCTTGTTTGGTTGG
>NW_021704773.1:4227-8656 GCF_003719485.1 Trypanosoma conorhini | reverse complement strand
GGAGGCGATGGCAGTAGAGGACCCGCAAGGTGCGCCCCCGGCAACTGGGGGTCAGTTTGTCGGGGCCCAGAGAGGTGGCGGCTTCGAGGTGCTTCTTGGCGGTGTACTTGGGGCGACTGCGTGGGGCGGGCGAAACAGGGCCCCCGGCCCTTGCCTTGTCGCTCGACCTCCTCCCCACCTTCGTTTTCTCCACCGGCATCATGCTCCTGCTGGCGGTTGTCGATGAGTACGGCCTGAGGCAGTACGGCCTGCAGCTGTACTTGCCGTCGTTCTGGGCGTCGTGCGCGCTGACGGTTTGTCTCACAACTGCACCCGGGGCGCAGCCGCAGGCACTGTTGGGCTCGCACCTGCTTGCTGCTCTGTTTGGTGTTTCCTTTGCCCACGCAACGGGGTCTCTTGCGCAGCCCATTGGGCAGTTGCTGGCCAGCGCCTTCGCTGTGGCCCTCCTTACCCCTGCTTGCCTCTTGTTTGGTTGGTTTCAGCCCTCGAGTTCGGCCACAGCTGTGCTTGCAGTCTTTCACAAACAGGGGCGAATGCACGATGCGGGTTACATCTTCCTTGTGACGCCTGTGCTGCTTGGCGGGCTCATTGTATTTGCTTGCTCGTGGCTGATGAACAACCTTATACCATGGCGACCAGCATATCAGGTTTGTTGGTGGATTCATTGATGGACTGTGTTCCGTTCCTTTTTTTTTTGCGTTTTTCTTATCGTGCTCCCGGATTCATGTTTTTTTTTTTTACCTCTGGGTTTGGCTCTGGGTGTCGCGCACATGCATGTAAAGCGCCCTCTGTTCCTGTGTCTTTGTCCTTGTTGTTTTTCAAGGGAAGTTGCTTTCAAATAACTGTCTGTTATCTTTTTTTTTTGCATTGGACTTTGGTGTTCTCGGTTTTAGTCGTCATTACCTTTTTTTTTTGTCTTCCGTGTAGATTAGGTGCTGCCCACCATGTTTCGTCGGTGTTTGCTTTTTACAACCCCGCAGCTGCGAGATCTGATTCATCGCCTAGACTACTTTGAAAAGGAGCTTATTGAACTGAAGGCCTTTCGTCAGGTGGTGGAGGCGGCTTCACCAGACCTGGCGGCTGCCGCAGAAGTTCTTGCGAGGGAGCGACGAAAGTTCAGGGAAGATCTTGACGTAGTTGTGGATAATCCGTTAACAGCCGAGGAATTTGTGGAGTTGAACCAATTTTATGCAGTTCAAAAGGAGAAGAGGCTACCGCTGGTAAATATGATGCATATACGAAATATTGAGGACCTCTATGCGTATGCAAAAATTATTCATCGTGAAAAGTTGGTGCGCTTGGCACAGAGAGCCCGGGCCTTAAATCACGCCCCCATGGGATTGTCTCAGATGCCCTCTATACAAGAGTTACGCCGGTGGTATGAATGGAGTTTTCATGGTATAAAATCAACCAAACTTCCTGTTGATTTAGAGAGTGCGCGGGAATTTGACGCGATGGTGCGCTGTATATTTTTGAGGCACTATAACGTGAGTGCGTTACTGTCTGAGGGTATGTACGAGCTTGGACGACGTGAGATGTGGAGTGAACGTGATTTTTCTGATAAAACACTTGCACCGGCCCTTGAAGAAATACAGTCATTTTTTGATGACTTTTGTGGAGGTCGCGTGCGACTTCGTTTTCTAGTGGGTCATTACATGTACTTATCTACACATATTCTGCATGTTGAGGATAAGGACGTTGAAAAGCTAACTCGCCCTTTGTTCTTTGACCATGATCCGAGCAGCTTTGTTGGCATGATATGTCGTGAGTGTTCATTGGCAGCTGTGGTGAAATGTGCGATCCGCGCAGCAACCGAGTTGTACGACGAGTCTAATATTGAGCTTCGTATAGCTGGCGATCCAAACCTAACCTTTGTTGGTATACCTTACGTGATGTATGACGTCTTGTCTGCCATGATTGATGATGCCATCCAGGCGAATGTGATGCGGCAAGAAAAGTATGGTGTAGCTTGCACGCCTGTAGTGGTGACGATTTCTCAGAGGGATGAAAACGAGCAAATATGTGTCCGTGTATCAGACACAGCCGGTGGAATGCCTCTTGAAGAGGTTAGACATGCCTTGAAGTACTGGTCAGCATTTAAAGCCACTGAGCATGAGAAGAAGGTGTGTAAAACATGGATTCACAGTCCTATTAGAATGCCATATGCATATTGTGCGGCCAGGGCAATAGGGGGTGATATTTCTGTAGTATCAATCGAGGCGTACGGCACAGACCGCATTTTGTACATCCCCCGCTCCGGTCTGAAGGACATCAGCATTTAGTGTTTAATCAGGAGGAACGCCAAAAAAGAAAAAAAACAGGAGGAATGTGGGTTGTGATCCTGTTGGAGTTTCGGCTTTTTTTTGTCTCTCCCATTTTTTTTTTCCTCCTACCGCCGCAGACCGACCTTGAGAAATGGACCAACTTCAATTATTATTATTATTTTTTTCCTTTTGCTCCCTCTCTCTCTCTGAAACGTCGCATTTCTGTTTTGATTGCCCTTCAACATTACTTCCGTGTTGCTTACATGTTTTGCCGTCCTTTGATGGCTGTTCTTCTTCTTTTTTTTTACTGCCCGAATTAGTCGATGGGATGTCCGCAGCCCCCGCTGGCGGGAAAATTGAGTTTTCCCCTCACCGCGAACTTGCACACCTTCGTCAGGACTTGGCTGTGACGAGGGAAATCCTGACGATTGTAAAGGAGGAGAATGAACGTCTTTGTTCCGTTGCGGAAGCGCGCACCGTGGAGGTGGCCCGCCTAAACGCCGAGCTGCAAGAAGCCAAGCGCCTGCTGCAGGACCAAAGCCACGCGCATGAAGTGGAGCTAGCACGTTTTCAGTCCGGTCAAGCCGCCCTGGAGGAGGAACTTGCGGAGTCCATTGCCGAGCGTAAACGTCTCTCGGAGCTTTTGCACAGTGTACGAGGGCAGGTGGACGGGAGGTTGACGGCCTTGGTTGAGGAGCTTCAGCGCCAGGGTGAGGCAGTTCATGGGCTAAGCTATCGGAACAAGGAGTACGAGCGCGAAATTGAGCGGCTAAACCGAACGGTAAAAACAGACAGCTCCATGGCAGCTGAGCTGGAGGAGGTGCAGGCGAGGTATTCCAAGGCCTCAGCCGAAGTTGTTCGTCTCCAACAACAAGTAGCCCAGTATCAATTAGAATTATCCTCCACACGTGAGAAGATGCAACAGCCGTCTGATAACTCAGTCGACGCCCCTCAAAAGGTGCTCTTGCGGGAGGCAGTTTCTCTTCTTACGCTGTATCGGCAGTGGCTTTTAGAAGTGCGTGCGGCATTGTGGGAGATTGAGGATCGGATAGAGACATCCTTAAATGATGGCATAGATTCACTTGCGCACATGACAACTCCAGGAGTTCCTTACAGACCTCCCACAGTGGAGCGGGAGCGTTTACAGGCGATGAAGAAATTTGAACGGGAACGCAGGCGTGTCGACCCCACGGTGTACCCGGACAGATGTGAAACGTGCGAAGACAGTTTTGCGTTTTCGGTGCGTGCCATTCGAGATGCCTGGGATGCCTCAAAGCATTCACTTGAAAAAGTGAAGGTGTTATCATCGCAACTCTCAGAGACGCTGAGGTCTGTGGTGCAGGTGTCGGAGGATTTGCACACCAAGACAACCCCGCCTCCCCCGTCAGGATCCGAGACGGGGACGAAAGCTGCGTGGAGCAAATGCGACCAAAGTCGAATTGCTGATTCACTAAGGGAGAATTTTGAACTGCAGCTACAGTTTCGCGACGAGGAGCAGCGCAAGAGGGATGCTGAGGTAGCGAATTTGAAATCTATAATTTCCACGTTAGAGGAACAAAAGGATTTGCTCAGCAGCGAGTTATTAAAAGGCAAGCAGGAGGCCGTCAATGCTTCACTCAGCAGTGCGTTGAAGTTGAATGAGCTGGAGTGCAAGCTGCGGGAGACTGTGAGTTCTGGTGAGGCTATGACCGCGAAAGCACTGAGCACAATGCAACTAGAGCAGGATAAGGAGCGAAAAGAACTGACTGAGGCGAATTCACAACTAAAGAAGACTCTTGAAGAGGAACGGGCGAGCATGGAGGACATGAAGCGGCTTCTTGTTGAGAGTAAACGACGGCGAATAAAGCTTAAAGATGAAAACAGAAATCTTCGGAAACAATTGCAAACCACCGAGGACCTTCTCAGTGCTCTCCGACTGGAATTGCTTGAAGCGAAACAATCGATGGAATTACTGCACGCTGAGCTGCATTTCGCTGAACGTAGTCAAGAACGACCAACTTCTTCTTCACATTCAAAAACTTTCCTCGCGTTCAAAAATGGGATTCAAAAGTCCCCATTTGAAGCAAAGGCTGTATACTTACCTAGAGCGCCATGAAGAAGGGCGCTGTAGAGGTCTACAAGGAACTGTCAAGGTGCCTCTCCCTTGCATTTTTCCTTATGAACTG
>NW_021704773.1:0-3425 GCF_003719485.1 Trypanosoma conorhini | reverse complement strand
AGAGCATCCACACACATGCACACGCGCTTTATCTCTTTCTCTCTTTCTCTCTTTTTTTTTTTGTGTGTGTGTCTTGTGCTGGATAGGAGCTGGAGCCATGAACGAGAGGGATTCTAATGAATTGAAGAGAGGTGCAGGATACCTCAAGGAAAAGGCCATTATTGGCTTGTCGCGAGTGACGGGAGATGAGTTGGATCGGGCAATTATGAAGGTGACAAGCCATATGTTGAAGGCCCCAAAGGAGAAGCACATGCAAAGGCTCTTGGCGACGACATACGGGCATTATAAAAGCAATACGCGTGATGGGAAAAGCATCTGTGGGTATATTGTGTCAGAGCTTGAAAAAAGAATGCACACGCACAATTGGGTCGTGGTGCTGAAAACCATGGTGACATTTCACCGTTTAATGACTGATGGATCGAGCGAGATCAATCATTGTATACAGCAGCATCCAAGTATATTTTCCCTTCGCAACCTGAAGGACCTCTCTGAAACTGCAGAAGGTGCTGCCCAGGCCTTCTTCATTCGACAATACTTAAACTATCTTGAAGAGCGTGCGACTGTGCAAAAGGTGATTGGCGTTGAAAATCGTTTGGAAAGTGTGGAATTCAGCTCGGCGTTGCGTTCGATGGATGTGGATTCCCTAACCCCGTTCTTCGTGGCTTTGTTGGGTCAAATGGCCACCCTCGTTGAGGTAGAATACCGAGAAGTCATAGTAGACAACTTTTGTACGCTGGAAGCATACCAAATGCTTGTGGAGGATGGGAAAACTTTATATCAACTGCTTTCTAATCGAGTGATTTTTGTGCTTGACGGCTTCAATGACTTTTCCCTTGCCTTAAAAAAAGTCTGGCTGGAGCTTTACAGGCAGTATAGCACGGTTGTGGAAAGACTGCGTTTGTTGTTTGACGCCATGCTCGACTCAGTGAGGGTCTTCGTGCAACCCCCACCACGGCTAAAGCCGCTGCCGTATTCCTTCCTGGAGCACTTGGAGGATGACGTTCGCCTGAGCAGCATTCCAATGGAAGACGTGACTGAAACGTTGGGGAGTTTGGGAATATCCGGGAATGAAATAAAGACTCCAGTGAAGGAAATGGTTGAAAAACCACCACCGTCACTACCCCCTGCAGTGACCACGCGACCATCGCATGGTAACGAGGTGGGTTCGTTGCCATCTGCTGCTGCTGGCAAAGCAACAGGCCCCATTGTCTATGGACGATCTCTTTGTGGGTGTGCCCGCATCAGGACCGCAAATTACTTCTGCTTCATCTGATCCTTTACAGGGTAATCAGCATTTTCCCGTGTCCAGTCCTCAAACCGATGCAAATGTTGGCGACAAGAAAGATGGAGATCGCCACGCCACTTCAAACGCCCTGCTTGATGAAGGGTGGTCAACAGGCGCTCCTGCGACTTGGGAAGCTGCCCCATCCGTACAATACGCGACAATGGCTCCAGTTACAAATGAGGTGCCGCACACCACATGGAGTGGAACTCCTCCCACGGCAAGTGCTGCACTTCCAAAGCAAAGCAACGCAAACGTTTTCAAGGAATTATATAACGAGGAACAAAAAGGTTGGTATGCTAATAAAATGTAGTGGCAACTACGGCTTCTGAGTAACAAGCGACAGAATAAGTTCATGTCTTGACGCTCCGGTTACTAACAAGGATCATATTTAATAGTACTACTATTGCTCTTGGTAGAGGCGTAGAGAGGGGTTGAGGTTTTTTTTTTGCGCATATATATATATGTATATGTATATGTATATTATTTTAGTTGCGTTCTTTTTTTTTCTTTTAATCGTTTTGGTTCGAAATATTGTCGTTGGCTAGTCTTGTGCGAAAGGAGGCCAACAATGGTTTTAAAGGAGTTCTGTGCAGAGGGTTATGAGCGGATCCCAGACGCCGTAGCTGCAGGGGCGCAGCGTGTTGAGCTTTGTGCCCGCTTGGATGTCGGTGGTGTTACCCCGTCCGCTGAGACGATCCACAAGACAGTGGAGTATTGCCACGCCAGAAATGTTTTGGTAATGGTCATCATACGCTGTAGAGGAGGCAATTTCTATTATAGTGATGAGGAATTTCAGGTAATGCGGGAAAGTGTCCTACTGGCGAAGTGCTCGGGGGCGGATGGTGTTGTTGTTGGGGCCATTGATGCCCTTGGTAATGTAGACCCTCGGATTGGCATCTTGGTGTCTGCTGCTGAAGGACTGTCTCTTACTTTCCACATGGCTTTTGATGAAATCCCCGCTGAAAAGCAATTCCAAGCCATTGATGTTTTGACGACGTACGGATTTCATCGCATTCTAACCCATGGAGGACCTGCAGGTACCAGTATTGAACAAAATATGCATCGCCTGACAGAGCTAGTCGCATATGCTAAAAATCGCATATCTATTATGCCTGGGGGAGGGGTGACGACCTCGAATGCTGACAGAATTGTCAGGGATTTGGGCGTCACCGAAGTTCATGGAACACGGATTGTGCGGTTTCTCCAATCAATTACATAGTTCTCCATTTGAGGCGGACATAGTACATCTTCTGCTTTGTGTAGCTCTGGAGATCTATAGCTGGGCACACCACCCGGCGTGACTGTCTCGTTGTGTTGGCGGTGTTTGTTTCTGAAAATGTTTTCCTCTGGCGGAACTTTCTGGGAAATGCTTTGTTTGCTTTGCTTGCGCGCTCATTTGCAAACAAAGTCAAGGAAGAAAGGAGGCCCCAATGCGATCCCTTCGATTACATAGGTTGATTAATATTGCTGCGCTAGTGCGGTCGCAATCAGGTAGCGGCGGCGGGCGGTACCCACAGCGTGAGCAACAGCAGCGATTCGGTGGTCCTCGCGATGATCGCCCGCCCAGGGGAAGACCCCCGCAGAACTTTTCACAGGGTGGCTACCGCAACTCATTAAACGAGCCACAGTTGGTCGCAAGGCTCCTGGAGCTTTTCCCGAGTGGGAAGCCATGCATGCCAATAAACAAATGGGCTTCGTCCATACCCGAGGATATTCAAGAGGCGTTGGTTCCATTTGGTGGTTTAGCGCAGTTTACCGCATCGCAAAGTAACTTTTTCATCGTGCGAAAGGAGAACGGGACAGTGGTCGTCTCTCTTTCCACAATGGCTTCTACACTATGCGCTAAAAGGGAGAAAACATTAAAAACGCGAAGAAAAGGCGGCTGCCTTCTCTGCCCGTCGCCGCGAGGATCCGAGACGTCAGAGATGACGCAATGGAAAACTTGGCGCCGGGAAAAGGCGGCGGCTTGCGTTTGTTTTTGTTTATTGTTGACCACGTCAAGGAGGGGAGACAAAAAGACGTGCGAAAAGGAATAAAAAAGCCTTAGAAAAGTGGCTTTGGGATCTGACGCATGAAGCCAAGTAAAAACATATATATATATATATATATATTTTGTGTGTATATTTGCTTTATTTTTTTT
>NW_021704815.1:0-8427 GCF_003719485.1 Trypanosoma conorhini | reverse complement strand
TTGTTTTTAATTATTTTTTTTTCTCTAGTCGGTGACGATGGGGGGTGAAAAGCGTATCATAATTATTCATATTATTGGTGTTATTACTGTTATCCTGCCTTACTCCTGTGTAAGTGCGTTGATGCGTGGGAGTTTGGTGAATGGAAGCAATGGGACTTCAAAGGGGAAACACAAAACAAATTCCTCATATATAAATGCATGTACTTGCGTAAGAATAAGCACTCACGATGACAAATAAAAAAAATTTTTTTCAGGCCAAAAAGAGGCGTGAGTGGGCATAGGTAGATACATAGACTTGTACGTAAATGCATAGGTATAGACACAGGTAAAGATACATTGAGAGACCGATGGCTGCCGAGGAGCAGAGAGGACAGTTTTGAAGGAAATGCGGAACAAAAGTAGTACCCCCCCCTTCCAGCCATACCCCTTTCAGAGATACATGTGTGACGCCCCCGTTGCATAGTACCATGAATGACGAAAACAAAGAAACAAACAACAATAACAACACAAAAAAAAAGACCGAGGGGAGGGGAGGAGGAGAAAAAAAATGAAAAGAGAAAATGAAATAAATGAAGATGCGCGTGTGATTGACTCCGTTTTTTCCTCCTCTACGTGCGCCTTCAGTTCGGAACGAAACCCACAAAAAACGTCGAAAGAAGGAATGCGTGAAGCCTGGTGGTGTAAGCAGCAAGCACAAAGACGACTCGCTTTTTCTCTTCGTTCCTGTAGCGACACAAAAGGAATAATAACATTTTAAAAAAACGAGGCCAATCTATAAAAAAAAAACTAACAAATACAAAACAAAACAAAGCAAAACAAAAAAGAAAACAGTAGCATGCACCTCACAATGAGGCCGTGTCCTCTCTCCACTCCTATCAATTGAAAGGAGGGCGAAAGAAAACTAGAAGTTGGCTCTTTGCGCCCTAAGTCCAAACTCTGATGAGGCTTATATAACATACTCACAAAGCAATAAACCAATTGGTCCAGTAAATGTATACCATAACCAGCGGAGCCAATTGTGGACTTACGAAGTGGCAGTCATTGGGGTCACGCAGCCGCCGAACCCTACGCCGCGTGGAGGGTAGTAATATCGGGATAAGGGGGAGATGACAGAGGGAGAAAAAAAAAACAGACAAAAAAAAACTAACGCCCACCGTCTTCCAACACGATACCGCTGAGAACAAAATTCAATTTGTGCGTAAAGAAACAGGACAGAGAAAAAGGAAGCGGCACCTTCTCTCTTTAGACTCATCGGGGATCGCACATTGTTTCCAAAGCTTCTAGAAATTCTTTTTCCTCCAGACAAACAAACAAATACGAAAAAAAAAGAGGATGCACAGAATACGAAAGAAGGGTTACTCAACACCCGTCCGCACGTCGAAGCGCCACAACTGTTTTCCCTTTTTCAAGTTGTCACTGCGAACACAATGACATTTTCTTTTTTATTTCCCCCTCCTCTCGGGTAAGCCACACTTTGCCGTGAATGATCCAAAATGAATGGCAACGAATAAGAGAGGGCATTCATATTGGGCACTTTCCTGCCGTCCCCTTTTTCTTTTTACATTTATTTTGATGAATTCGTTTAGATACTCCGGTTTCTGTTGCAGAAACATTCTCTTCTTCTGAACGCGCTTTCCAAGTAAAAAAAATAAATAAATAAATGATATGTCGGACTTTGCTTCCTTGTTTGTTTGTTTTTTTTTATTTGGCAAGCAGGATACGTGTTTTATCCTTTTTTTTTTCTGTTCCCATCACCCTTCCTCCTCACCCACCCCCAGCATTGCACCTATGCAGGCATCGCATTCCGCCATCAAGCCCCGCATAGAAACTCTCGTGAATTGAGATGTCAACAGGATCATTTGTCCAGTCCAAGCTATATTAGCCGCAGCTGCTGTCCTGCGGATGAAGACAAGGCAAGGACGGGATCGCAGCCCCACTTCCAGAAGGCCGGCGCCGTATCCACGCTGGGGTACAAATTGGGGGCACCAACACCACACGACATCGTCTGTTGTACAGGGGTGTTGAGAGTTTGGTAGGTGTTTGCCCACTTGTTGTCGGGTGTTTGGCCTACATGTGCACCTGCGTTGGCATAAATGGCGTTTGTTGTGGTAACCTGGTTTGCTTGAGGTATCTGCTGCTGATGCTCTGGCATCGATGTCGAATCCAACATATTATAGCTTTCTTGTTGTCCTTGTAATGCAAATACCTGACGTGGTTGGTACTGACGCTGCTGAGTATGCATCACCTGAGACCTTGGAGCGGGAGGCATCATGCCTGGATAGCACGGCTGGACTCCAATCGTCACGCCAGGAACAGACATCAGGTGGTGCGGAGCCTGCTGCAGCTGCTGAGTTGGTGCCAGTATGGTATCGGATGGCGAATCTAGATAACCGTAGCTGTAGCCAGATCCCGCCGTCGCCAAAGGCAACACAGTTCTCCCGGCAACCGCAACAGACGCCTCTGGTGGCCGATATGAATTGGCAGTGGCAAGTGATGATTCTATTGGCGTTACATAGGCACTTTGAGGTGCTGAAACGCCACGTGCACCATTGCGAAGCCCCAGGGGTCCACGAATTTTCCGATTTGACACACATCCCATGGCAGTTTGCTCATGATACACAGGATTATTGCATACTTCACCTTCTATCCATGAAAACATGCCCATGTTTTCCATTTTTTGAACAAGATGTTGACCATAGACTGAACGACGGATATTTGAAAGGTGTCTTCGTGTTTGCTCGGCAATGTGTTGCTGTTGTTGCTTATTCACTTCCTGAAGAAGGCGTTGTACAACGTAATTTGCATAAGGGTCTTGCATCATAAGAACGAGGCAACTTCCATCTTCAGCCCCACCTGGTGGACGCGTGAGGATATCCACAATTTGTTGCAGCTCATCCTTGTTTGCCTTCACAATAGTTTTCTCGGCCACGTTGGAAGCGAACTTGCTACACGACAAGGCGTACACGTGAGGAATGAGAAATTCTACAAACCGTTTGCGAAGATCTTCGGGGGCGTTGAGCAATGCATGCTGTACAACGTAATTACCATACTGATCCATGACATACTCATGCACATGCTCCAAAACTGCTTCCAAGAGTGGGCGTATATTTACCTCGGGAACCGGGGAACATTTCTCAAAAACGCACTGTAGTACACGACACCCGTACGGATGGCGAGACAACGCCTTCAGAGCAGGCAAGAAGGCCTCATTCATAAACTGTGTCTTTTCTGGCATAACCTCTATAATCTTTTGTGCCACGTGATTGGCATTTTGGTCAAAAACGCAGTCCACGATACAGTCCTTCAATTCAACAAGTATATTCTCTCGTATTTCAGGGGATGCCTTCACCAGGAAACGCTGTATGACGCGGCAACCATAAGTATGGAATGAATACTCCTTCAGTCGTCCACTTACCTTTTCAAAAAGCTGCTTGAACATTTCACTTTTCGCTGGAAGCACATCCAACAACTTCTGCAATACATAGTTGCCAAACACATGAACCATTAACTCACATGTACTAGGAAGAACCTCGGCGAAAATACTAGCCACGTTCTGCTCCTCCTCCAGAAGGCGCTGAACGAAGCGACTGCCTTCTTGATCCTTGCTTAAAGCGACAACACGACCTTGAATAGCACCGTAAGAGCATTCATGGTTCATCTCCTCAAGATGCTCTCGCACCGAGGAGAGCTCATTTGCTGGGGCTCTAAGAGAGCTAAGAACACCTCCGTTTGCCTGCCGACGTGCATTATTCCTTGCCCCTCCGCTTGAAGCATTTGGGCCGCTATGCTGACCCCCCCGACGCGATGCTCCACCGCCCCGTCGCGACAACTGGGGCGAGGAAGCAGGCGGTGGTTGACCGCCACCATTGGAAGCCGCCTCTTTGTTGGCCTGGAGTTGTGCACAGCCTCCGGTGGTGGCCGGAGGGCTGACGCTGCCCCCCATGGGTGTGTCAGAAAGTGTTGCATCTACCTCCATGCTTGAAAAGGAGGGAACATCCTCATATCGCTGCCGGTTTTGTTGCTCTTCCTGCTGTTTTTGCTGCTTCTTGGTCAGGGAGTCTAAAACGCTCTTTGCATACGCCGTTCCCTTGTCAGGGGAATCGGGGGCATTTTCTTCCGTCTCCTGGGCGTTGTTCGCTGTCGCTTCACGGCTGTCTGTGGCATTCCCAGCTTCTTGAGAGGACTTTTGATTCCCCGTGACGCCACGACGGCCCGGCAAGCCCGGCTCTCCCGCACGCCTCACACCACCGCAGGATCGAAGTGGCACAAGCATACGTGGATCGCGAGGGTACTTGGAGTAGTACAGCAAATGGTACTCTTCGGTGTAGCGGTATTCCTCTTCAGGGGGCACCTCCTCTTCCAGGCTGCCACCGACGCACAGAGTTCCATCCGCGGAGTACATTGTGAGGACGGATGGGGCCGTCTCGGCCCGTTTAATATCACGTGGGTCAACAAGAAAGGTGTCTCTGCCGCCGCTGAAGATGTCATGGTTGTTCGAGAACCAGTCCACCTCGACAGAGTTCTTCGCATCACCACTCTGGCCTCCCTCACCAATGACAGATGAGCCGATGTTATCCCAATACGACATTTGGTGTTATTATGCTTGCAGTTGCCCCTTCTTCTTTGACACTATTTTCTTTCTTTTTCCAAGCTTTTTTTTTTTAAGGCCTCGACAAGCAATGAGGACTCGGCCTTGACGACTGTTTTTTGTTTTTGTTTTTGTTATTTTTTTTCGTTTTTTTGTTGGAGTCGAACAGCTTCCAACCTTTCCTCTTTGGTCCTGTGTGTGTGTGTGTGTGTGAGTGTGTGAGTGTGTGAGTGTGTGAGTGTGTAATTGGGTGTGTGTGTGTGTCCCTCTTCCTTCGCTGCTCCGCGCACTAACGTTTTTCTTTCTTTCTTTTTTTTCTTTTTTCCCCTTTACGTGGTAACTGGCTCCTGGAGTCAAGTGCTTCGCTTCACGCTTCACCCCCCGTTGTTTGCTCAAGCGGCGATGTCGTTCTGTGGCAGCAGAGCTCAGGTCACTCTCCTCCTTCTGTGGCAGAAACAAAGAGAAAACAAAAATAAAGAAGAGGGAACGCGAAGAGCAGATGCGGGGGCAACCCAGCGGGGAGGAAAGGCGCCGCCGGCGCGGGTGAGGCCCAGCAGGAGAGGCCTCGCCGTTTGTCAAAGAAAACCCGTGCGCCCCTCCCGCACGCAAGCGCCGGCGCACGGTGGTGGGAGAAAAATCAGCTTCGTCGCCTCGCCTCAGTTGTCGCCTTCAGTCCCCCTTCAGCCGCTTTCCCACCGGGGCAGGCACCCGGCAACGAGACTTCTCCGCCCTCTTTTATACTCTCGCACTCCACCCAAACAAAGACATCCACAGACAGTCACACAGAGAGAGAGAAATAGTCTTTTTTTTTTAAAGCAGGAAAAGCCCTCAAGTAAAATAACTTCGATTGCTGAAATATCGCAACAAAAAAAACAAAAACAAAAACAAAAAATAAAAAATAAAAAAGCTCTAAACGGGTAACTTGGTGCGTGCACACACCAACACACACTGAGACGGGAAATAGAAATAAAGCCGCACCGTGGGAATATATCAGAGCAAAGGAGAGTAGCCAGGAATCCCCAATCCAATGAGAACAAAAAGGTACACCCAGACAGTTTTTTTTTCTTATGCATAATGTTACAACAGTGCTGCAGATTCGCTTTGAACGCTTCTCTAATTTGCACCCAAAAACAGTGGTTATTTGGTACTCCTTGTGGAATAAAAAAACAAACGCTTTTTCCCTCTCATTTACAGTTGTTAGTCTAAGAGGGAATGTTATCTGCACACGTTTTCTTTCCTTGGTTCGTGTTGGTTTTCTTTTTTTATTTACTTTGTTATTTTCCTTTTTAAACGCCTTTATACATATATATGTATCTGGAAGGATTTACAAGTATGCGCGAGAGGGAACTCAGTGCCAGGTGGTCGCGGGTGCAGCGCGTTTCAGTCTATTCCACCTTGGCATGGGCAGAAAAGTCGGCACCACGCCGCTGATCTACTTGTGTAATGGGTACTCAATGATACACGCCGTGCGGGTCGCGGCGGCTACTCCATGTTGAGGTTCGAACAAATCTAGGCTGAGTGTCCATTGCAGTGGCATTTCGCCGTAGCGGCTGTACAGCACCTTCACGAGACGAAGCAGTCGTCTTCGGTGGTTTTTTCCACGAGGCAGCCGCACTCGTGAGTCCGCCACCGTGGCCTCGTGCGGAAATCACCCCTACGGGTGTTGTGTGGCGGCAGTAGGCATGAGGCGTTGTAGACCGGCCTGGTGGCCACCACGTCGGACGCGTGCCCATACCATCTCCGTCTTGTACCGCGGCCCGCCACCTGTAGCTAGACGAACTGCGCCGAGCTGTGGCACTACGCGGCGTTCTAGTTCGCTCATTTGCAAACGCCGTAGACGTTCCCCCACGTGCCGTGGCTGCTCTGGGAGTTCCTCGCACGGAGGAATTGGTGTACAAACGAACGAAGACCCCTTCTTTCCTCGTTATGCTCTTCAGATTCGTCAGTGGCGGTACACATGGGGCCGAAGAGAAATCTTCCTCATCGACTGTGTGGTGATATGCGCTGCGCGTTCGCGGCGTAATAGGTGCAGCGCCTCTTCCTGGATCAGCAGCGCGCTTCTGATGGAATACCCATAGAGGGGCGGGCGGTGCCGTCGTCAAGGTGGTGCATGGAAGTGCGAATGGACGACACATATCTGTCTTTAAGCGGTGAAAGGCTCCGCCATTGCGAGGATGTATAACTGTCGGGGGCGTCATATGCTTCTTCAACTCCTCAAGTCGCTTCAACTGATTGGGATGCACAATGAATGTCTGGTAGCGCTCATTCCATGCCGAACAAGCCGTTGAAGTTAAACATGTGGACACTGGTAGGAAAGCTGGCCTGCTACTCTCCTCTGCCGCCTTGTTAGCGTTTCCCGCTGGAGTTCCCTTGAGAACTCGCTGAGGGCACCCTACCACGCAAGGATCCGGGCCCTTCGTAACTGTTACTTGCGACTGATTTGAAACCACTTTCGCCACATTCATTGCTGCTGGAAGAGCGGCGGTGTTAACTCTAATTTCACTCAGCGCTCGTGAGGGCGCCTTCTGGGGCCGCGGGTGCGGTGAAGGCACGCTCGAGGATGACGAGCTGCGCCTATCCTCTTCATCCTCAGTGCTGCAGCCGTAGTTCATGACCGTAGAACGCAGCGACGGCGGAGGAAGGGCTTGCGCTGTCGGCAGCCTTTCACGCGGGAAGGGCTCGGGATCTGGTGAGGGTGGAGTTTCCAAGGCGGAGTGGCTGGGAAGGGGCGCGACTGCCTGAGAAGCGCCCGTCACCCCCATTATGGCTGCTCTTGCAGCGGGATTCGCAACCGCCTTCGCCGTCGCTGAGGATGTGCTGCGGCAGCTCAGGTTAAGCAGAAAAAACACCGCATCCTGCGCGGACTGACCCTCGAAGATCATGCGAAGCGCCTCACAACGCTGATCCGCCGTCGCGCAAGAAATACTCTGCATCTCTCTCTCGGTTAGCTTGAGGTTGGCCCGCAGCAGCATCGCCTGAACAGAGGCAGGGAGCCGTTGCAAGGCGCGCTCCCGCTCCTCCGAGGCGCCGCGTTCCTCACTCGCCGCGCTTCCCGCATGCAGCCTCCCCTGCCAGGACGAACGGTGGAGCATCTCCGTCAAGCGTGGCCGTGCCCCCCCCCCCTTAAAGACGTGGAAAACCGCGATGAGGAGGAGGAAAAGAAAGCGGCAGACGTGCGGGCGTAGTCCACGCAAAACAAGAGAGCAACAAGAAGCCAAGCAAAAGAAGGATAAGAGTTCCATCAAAGAAACGATGAAAAGCAAGGTTGCTTTGTTGTTGTGTGTAGTTTTCTTCCATCAGAAAAGAAAAAAAAACGAAATGAAAAAACAGAAAATAAAGCTATAGAAGGACAAAGGATTTAAACACCCATGAGTCACATCAACGCCAGCTCAGTGCACCTCCTTCCCTCTACTTCTTCTTGAGCGTCGCGCCGACGGGGGCCTTCGCCGTGGTCCTCTTCTTGGCGGCCGGCTTCTTCGTGAGCGCAGACCTCGCGCCGATCTTCTTCGCAATCTTCTTCGAGATGGCGGCCTTCTTCTCCTCCTTGCGCTTCTTCTTGGCGTCGCGGCGCTTCTTTTCCTTCTGCGACTTGGCGCGGGCCTTGAGCGCGCGCTTCACGATCCGCTGCTCCTCGATGAGGAAGGCCCGCAGGATGCGGTCCCGCACCTGCTCGTGGCTCAGCACGCCGCCGTACGGGCGCGAGGTGCTCTTCTGGTGACGCGAGGCGAGGCGGGCCTCCGTGTGGCGCAGCGCCTTCGTGCCGGCGAGGCGCTTGTGGCCCAGCACCCACGGCGTGTGGGGGCCCTGCGAGCGCTTCGCCCGCTTCTGCATCACGAGGC
>NW_021704814.1:0-8446 GCF_003719485.1 Trypanosoma conorhini | reverse complement strand
CGGCCAGGCCGGCCCGCTCCCCAGCCGTATCTGGCGCCACTCCGGTCCCGCTCCCGAGGCGCACGCCACACCGTGCGGAACCCGCGCCCCCGCCGGACCGCCACGCGGCCCCTCCTGCATGACCTGCCAAATGTCTCCTTCTGAGCCCTGCGGACAGGTTCTGGGGGAGCGGCTCGGGACGGCGCAAGTTTCGGCGAGGACTCTGGGCCCAACTGGCTCTGAACCCGCGCCTCCTCCGCGCCGGGCCGGCCTCTAGCTCCCTCGCTTCAGCTGCCCGTTGGCTGCGAGCGGCCTGAGTCCGCGTCGCCCGCCCCGGCCGCTCCAACGCGGGGCCCCGAGGAACTCCGGGCTCCGCGGCGCCGGAGGCGAAAAACATCGCCCCCCGCGGCGCGGCCAAGCCCGCCCAGGTGCGGCGCAGAATCCGGGCGCCGGCCAAACGCAGAGGCCGCCGCCAGGGCGACGTGCGCCCCCGGGGCTGTCGAAAAAGCTTCACTGCCGAAGGTGGTGGGTGTAGTGTTGGGGATGACCTTGATTAGTTGATTATGAACTCCCTTATCCCCCAAAGTGGATCCTTTCCATTGCCTCTGCAGTAAAAGAACAATAACAACAAAAAAAAAAGATATTTGTAGCCGGGGGCAGGCTTCAGAAAAGTCCGTTGGAGTGAACCGTCCCACGATTCCCCGCACGGGCCACGGCACAAGAGCTAAGCGGGCAAAAAATGAATGGCAACCGAGGCGTCGAGGCCGGAGGAAAGCAGCGCGGGCGCGGCGGCTTCCAGGGACCACGTCGCCGCGGCCGCTTTCCGCAGCAGCGCGAGGGCGAAACGCCAGCTCGCGGCCGCCCGTTCCCCCCCTCCCGCGCGCAAAAGCAGGCGGATGGCGGGGGGCGCGCTGGCGTGCTCCGCGTCGCGGACGTTGCCGTGAAGCAGCGCCATGCAGCGCCCGAGGTGCGAGACGGCCTCGTCGAACTGCTGCTGGGACATCGCGCTGGCGCGCAGGGCGTCCCCCATGGCGTCAGAGACGGCGTCGGGGACGTTTGCCGTGCAGCAGCCGACGATCGCCGCTGCCGTGCACAGCTGCTTTGCGGACACCCCGCGCCGGTACGAGGCAAGCTCCTTTGCAGCCTGCCAAACCACTTGCTCGTTGCAAGCCGCGGCCGCCACGCCGACGCCCGTGAGCAGCACGCGGGGGATTCGTTCCGCGGCGGCCTTTGCAACGCCCAGGGCCGCCGTCCAGGCCCCAATGGAACCCAGATTGTGCGCCAGGACTTCGGTGTAGCGATGGTCGGGGGATTCAAGACGCCGGTAGGCCTCGATGCAGCTCTCCCAGGCCGCGGCGAAAGGAAGGTTGCCCTCGAGCAACGCCATTCTCAACCAAACGTTGTGCGTGTGAAGGTTCTTCGCCGGCTGTGAGGCATAAAAGCGAATCGCCTGCCGCCACAAGTTCCCCCTGGCCAGGGCCATGAGGGCATTATTGTGCACCGCGGCGTGTTGTCGCTCGCTTGCCGTGAACGCGGACGGGGCGGCCTGGTAGAGAAGCAACACCCGTTCCCACTGCATGGCGTTGTTCATGAGCGCCATAACCTTTCCCAGGGGAATTCGCGCCGTAGGTTCGACGGTGCCGTTGTAACGCGTCACAAACTCCATGGCGACACACCATTGTTGAGGAGTGCAGGAAGAGAGGAAGTAATCCATGACGCGCCTGGGCGGCGGCTTCCCCCCATGCTGCAGGCTGTAGGCCTCCATGAGCTTTTCCATCCGGCTCCCAATCGCCGGTTCTCGCGAGGCGGCGAACCAAGAGGCAAGGGCCGCCACAACACTCACCAAACACCCCTCATCTTGAGCCGCCTCGTCCTCGTCCAGGTGCGAGGCCAGGGCGCAGGCGCGGCGCCACCCGTGGCGCTGCAGCGCGGCCACGCGCCCAACCACGTCCGGCAGGCGAGAACGCGGGCACACCTCCAAGGCGCTCTCCCAGTGGCCTCCGGATGCCAGTGCCACGCCCACATCTGCAAGAGCGTCGTCGGTCAACCCACCCTCGGCGTTCGCCATTTCTCTAAACAACAAGATTGGGAGGTTCGGGCTCAGCTGCGACAACTGTGGCGACTGCAGAAGAAACCGATAGTGCGACACACGCACGGGAACCCCAGCAAGCTGCGCTTCCACGAGGCACTGCAGTTGCTCTATAGTTAGTAAATGGTTTTCCTTCGCAGAAGGCACGGGGTCGTACGTGTAGAAGCGATTCGCGTTGGAGTAACAGGCCAAAATGGTTTCCAACGTCTTGGCCTTTTGCTCGGGTGTGCCGTTTTTGAGCAGTTCCCCTCGCAACTGCCGCAGAAGCGGCAGAGCACGTGCGTCGATGACGTGCCCGGGGAAGCCTTGCAGGTGCGCACGGCACACGCGCTCAAAAACGCCCGCGCCATCGCGGCATCGAAGGTGCGGCGGTGAGGCCAAGTAGTTCCGCAGCGCCTGCACCCAAGACATGGGCTCCCACACGCGCAGTGCCAAGAAGAAACAGAAGCAAAACAACAAGGGAACAGAGAAAACAAATAAGCACAAAAAAAAAGGCCACGGTGGCCAAGGGCGGGGGATCAAAAGTGCAACCACAACAAGAGCAACAAGGTGGGGAGAGCGTGTGTGTGTGTGGTGGGGGGGAGGGGCAGAAAGAAGCGGGAGTGCATTGGCAGCAACGCCTGCCGTGCTTCCGCCACCACTCACCCACTCAATTACATTGAAAGGCATGCAAGGATAGGAAACATCTTTAAAACCAAACACTTTCGCTCCAGCCACATATCATGGAGGAAGGAGGGGGAAAAGAGGCGGCAACACACACATGCAGATGCACACGAAAATAAAATAAAATAAAATAAAAAATGAAAACGAAAAAAAAAAAAAAAGGACAAAGGCAAAGGTAGCAGGCCGAGCAAGCCCTCTTCAGCGTTTTTTTTCTTTTCTTTTCGTTTTTTTTTTAGGACGAACCTGTTTTACTTGCTTCGTGCCGGCGACCACTCCGTTTGACTTTCACCACCCGTTGTGCTGGAGCGAGTTGCTGCTGGCTCCACCGCTCAGGGGCGTTTCCCCCCACAGGAGGCTCACGCCACTGGCGAAGGCGAGCCTCTACCTCGTCCGCCGTGAGGATTTCGGCGTCCTTCGTTCGATATGCGTCACGGGTGCGCTGCACCTCAAAACGATCCCTCCCCACCTTTGCCTTGACCCACCATCCATCGCCCAGGTGACGCCCCAAGAGCGGCCCAGTGGCAGTAAAGTCATACGGCGTTCCGTCCGCACGCAGCCCATGGACGCACACTTCGCCGTCCTCCTCAAACAGGACCTCCACCACGCCCTCCCCGCGAGAGCCATCGCCCGCGCAGTACGAATTATCTGCGGCCATGCGCAAGACGCCGGGCTGCTGCACAATGCTTGGGGTGTCGCCCGCAGGCTGGTGGCCACCGCAAACAATCGCTATTCCGCTTCGGTTGAGAAACTCCACCGCGTCCAGCCCCAAGTAGTGAGGGCCATCGGGCTCCACAAGGGCGTGAACCACCACGGAATGTGGAACGAGGGAGACTGGAAAAGCGTATTCCCGCAATAGGGCCCCGTCACCACCTGATGCCCACCGCCTAAATTCCACCTCTTTAAAATCATTTAAAGCGCCAAGCCACTCCTCAGCCGTGGCATGCCTCATCATCAAGTTACATTTCGGTAAGCGTTTCCCATCCACGGAGGCGTACCTCTCCGGGAGCATCCCAACATTCTGATTCACCACGCTTCCGTGCACAAAGAGAACGCCATCCAGAACTTCAGTCATCTTCCCGTGCTTCAGGTACTCATAGTAAACGCCCCCAGGGCAAGCGGCATCCATATAGCTTTGCGCCACCTCTGCATCCGTCACGTCCTCCCCACCGCCCCGCATCTGTTGCAACTCCTTTCTTCTGTACTCAAAAGCCGTAGGGGCCCCCATCTTGTACTCCAGAAGCCACTGAATAAAGGTTATTTTAGTCACCACTGGTGGCAGGCCACGCTCCTCCAGGTACTCCGCGTACGACACCCACTTCGTGCGACCAGAAGCTCTCGACAAAGTCACTGGGAAAACCAACATTTGAGCTGCCTCGGGAGATAATTGTGCCGCGTTCTCCAATGTCTGTACAATCGGGGCGCCAAACACCATCTTGTTGAGGTCACGGTTTCCCAAAATAAGATGCACGCGCGACGGGTAGGCATCACGAAAGTCCAAGAGCGCCTTGCCAAAGGTGATGTCCTCGCCGTGGTCAAAGACGTCACCACCGTACACGAAATGAGAAGTGCCGTCACGGAAGCTGAGACGTCCGTTGGTCCAAGAAACGACTTTGCTTTTATCGGCGTAGCGAATGAAATATGAAAGGTCACCTTCCACGTCCGTCACAAAAGCTGTGCGGCGACAGACGCCACACCGACGCAGCATCTCTCCCGCCTCTTTTGTCCTCGCATTTCAAAGCCCAGCGTGTTAAGAAGAGGGAGCAGCCGCACATATACGTGCAGAGAAGGCAGAAAGAAGAGCTTGATCAGGAGACACGTTAAAATGCAAAGGGTAGTCAGAGACAAAAAAAATAACAACAAGAACAAGAACACGCGCAAAGAGCGTGTTTCGCTTGAGCCTTATATGGAGGGCAGAGGAAGGAATGAAGAGAGGCCTGCACGTGTACATGGTGAAGCTCAGCAACAGGATGGCAAACGCACGCACTCACACAAAGTGGTAAAGAAGGAAGGAAGGAAAAAGTCAGCCAACCGGACAACCAAGCAAATAAAGAAAAAGAACTAAAAGTATGTCACACCCTTTTTCAAGTAAAAAGGACTCCCCCCCCCCTTAAAAAGCAACACTTCCTTTCCTCCGTTCCTCCTTTCGATCCCATACTTACGCCACAACGCCATACACAGTTAATACACAGTGCATTGCCTTGTTTTCTGCATGGTGCACGTAACAGGCATCACTCGCAGGATTCCAAGAGCACGCCGAAATGGCGTTAAACCCAGCACCATTATTCTGAAAGACTACACAGTGCGCTATGTATTTTCTCGGGAGCGCCGCCTCCTGCGTCAGACGCTGCACGACATTCTCTGTGATGGCAGTCACCATGGCCGGGATCTTCTCATGCTGGTAACTCACCACCGGCATAAAGTGTCGCCCTACCACCTCCTCACAGATGTCCTTTGCGTCATCGGCAAGCGTGAGCTTCTCTGCCATTGACTACTCTAGTTGGTTTGGCCAAGCGGAACTCTCTTCTGCTTGCGTTTATCCTCGGCTACGCGTTCAATCGCCTGGGGGCAGGAAAAACGTGCGAAAATTCCGCGAATTCCGTTTTGGTTTTGCTTAACCCTTTCTCTCTTCGCCGTAATCTTCTCCTCACTCGGCCCGCGCAGAGAAGACGCCGGCGTCAGAGCAAACAAACACCAAGACTTTAAGAAAAAAAAAAGGGGGGGGGGGAATATGCACGCCAGAGCCTTAACGGATCAGAATACGCCTCCGCGGCACTTTGGCGTCACCACGTCCTCCAGACGCTCTTCCTTCTTCTCCCAGAAAGGCGGCAAAAATGAAAATGAAAATAATAACATATGTATATATATATATATATACATATATGCCCTTCTCTTATTTTTTAGGTATTCGGTTCCAGACCTTCTGAGTCGCCCATCCCCAGTCTCTCTAAACAGCTCTTAATGTACCCGGCTCTTCGTGGATCCAAATCCATCGCGGTGTGGTAGTACTGCAACGCCTGATCCGGCAGGCCCATGAGATGCACGCATTTCGCAAGCGTTACGTACAACATTGCCTCATCCGGGCACTCTTTCGTCATCCCCAACAATTCCCTACGGGCCTCGTCGAGGCGCCCAAGATGAATCAGCACCTCCGCACGTTGATGGCGGGCACCAAGGTTGCTCGGGTGTCGTCGGATGGCGCTTTCGTAGATGCGTAGCGCCTCATTCAAACTCTCCCGCGAGGCACCACGTCGGTGGTATGTGGCGGCGTATCGGTTCACGATGGTTGGCAGAGGGTTAATACTGAAGGCTTGTCGAAAGTAATGGCGTGCCTTTTGCAAATCTTCGCTTCTAAAGTATAACTCACCAAGACCGGCGTAGGCATTGTAGTGACCAACATCGATCAAAATTGCCTCGTGAAACGCATCCACCGCCTCTGACTTTAGGTCCAAGTAGAGTAGCTCGTACCCACGCAGGGTGTGGGCACACGCAAAGTCGTGATCTACTTGAATGGCGCGGTTAAGCATACACAGAGCCTCCTTTGACTCCTTAACAAGGCTGTACGCGTTTGCCACAACACACAACGTGATAGGTGAGGCAGGCATTTCGTTAATAAGCGTTTGCGAGAGGGAACCTAAGGTTCCCATCTCCTTGCGTTGCCACAAGGCAGTGCTATAGGAGACCAGCGCCGGGTCCGCCAGCCGCCACGGCGCCACCCGCCTCATTTGCGCAAACACCCTGGCTGCGTTCTCCACATCGCCGTCGTGAAAATACGCCATGGCAAGGGCTGCAAGTGCCCATCCCGAGTCTCGCTCGGGAAAACTTTCATGTTGAAGCAATTCCCGAGCCTCTTTGCATCGATAGGTCCACTGCATGAAAGTAACCGAAGCAAAATGTGACAAGTGTAGCCGCACTGCCTCCCGTCTCATGTGTTGTTGAGAGCCACCCGCACCCGCCACCCCCGCCTCACTCATTGAAGAACGACGCATGGCATTTTCCGTCACTGCCACAGGCCCTGCATCTGCATATATAGCGCGCACTTCTTTGCGTGGGGCCAGTGTCATCTTCATGTGGTTCTCAAACGCCATAAAATTGAGTGGATCTAACAGGGCACTCTTGGCAAACGTCTCCTCCGCATAACTACGACGAAGATGCTGGCGGCACACACCCAACCAATACAGCACCTCCGAACTCGATCGATGCCGCTCAAGTTCCTCGAGAAAACCCTCCCCTTCCATGTACCGCTGCGTCATCCCACATGTCACTCCCAAAAGATACTGACAGTCCCATCGCGCCGCAGCGTCGGCAGCGGGGCCGCCTCCACTGCCACCGCTGCGGCCACTAAGACTACTGTTTGTGGTGCTCGAAGCGACAGTAGTTGGCAGCAAAAAGGGGTAGTGCGTCCGCAAAAGGCGGTAGGCTGTTCCAGCGTCCCCACTGGTAACATAGCAATGGGCCAGTGTGTGTAATGACTCGTGTGTCGGTGACAATGCATAAAGTCTCTCCGCGCAAAAAATGGCATTGGAGTACAAATACTTAGCAAGACTATCCTGCACAGTTTCCTTTAACCCATGCACAGTGAGGGTTTCCTGGCGTTCCCTGTAAAAACTCATGCTTCCCCTCTTTACCTAGCTAATAGCCAAGCATATATACACATACACATATATATACATAGATGAGCGAAAGCCCATAAAGATGAAGGGCAAACGGCACAAGTTGAATTCACCGCTCTAGCAACGTCATTTTTAAAGAACCGCCTGCCCGGGCCAAGAGGCACCCCTTCTCGGCCTCGCAAAGTGCACAACGCCCAACAAAGAGAACTACCACAGTAGCACTGGAGGGAGCGAGAGCAAAAAAAATAATAATAATAATAGCAGTAAATCGGTGGTGCCACGGACAACTTTCGCCTCATCCCTCCCGCCTCCCCCCATTATTTTTTTTCCTTTTCCCTCTTCTGTAGTTTCAAACTGGAGTTTATTGAATTCCGTTGGCCTTTCCTTGTTGCGCAGTCTATTATATTTATTTTCGTCTATCGCACGTATCTCTGGGGTTGGGAGGAGTGATCTACGTCACTAACGAGAGAAAGACCCTTCAACAACAGCACCAACAACAAAGCACGCCTTCTCTCATGTGATTCTATCTATGGAGCAACCGTTCACGCCATCGTGCAAGCCGCTCCCATTCTTGCACTTCTTCACGCGCGTCCCGCTCCTGACACAATACGGGTGATTTCCGAGTAGCCCTGCGTGTTACTCACCTGGTAAAGCACATCCGCGTTGTTAAACATCCCGTCTTTTAGCGAGACAAGAAGAAATTGGGAAGAGGGAAAATGCGTCTGCAGCATCCGCCCAATATTTTGTGTGTGACTGGGGTCAAGCGCGGCATCCACCTCATCAAGGATGTATACAGGCGCCTGACGTACACGGAGAATTGCCAAAATAAGACATAACGCAAGCAACGAACGCTGTCCACCGCTCAGCTCAGACAGGGACTCCTTTTCCTTGCCATTAAACATGACTTTCACCTGAAGACCGCAAAGATGCCGCTGATCGTCCCGCTCCTCCCGCAACACGGCCGCGGCACCAGGCAAACACGTTGAGAAAAGTTTTGAAAAAACACTGCTGACAACCTTTACCATGCGATCCAGTGCATGCCATTTCTTTTCCTCAATGCCTAGGATACACTGCTGAATGGCATCCCTGTCCTCACCCAATGCGG
>NW_021704813.1:0-8450 GCF_003719485.1 Trypanosoma conorhini | reverse complement strand
GTTTTTGTTGTTGATTTTTTTTTCTTCTGTTGGGGGCTTCGCTCCCAGTGGAGTCTGAACTTGCGGCGATTGGGCCTGGGGAGGTGGTGATAGTTTTCAGTTTTTCAGCCCAACGCAGCCGCCGCTTCTTGGACAGCACGCAGAACCGATGGTTGAAATTCATGTATAAATTTTTCCGCTCTTTCTTTTGGAGCTGCGCCGGCCGTTGTTGCCTCACCCAGTTTTCGCGCATCGTTGCGGCTTCTTGGTGTTTGTTTTCCCTTCATGTCTTAGTCGAGTGAACTGCGCGAGAGACCCCGGAGGAAAACTTCTTTTGTTTTTTTTTTTTTTGTCTTCGCCTCCTCTTTTGCCTGTAGGCGGTGCTGGCGTGAGTGGCAATACGCGGGGATGGGCGGCCGTGGCGGCAACGAGGCGCTGGAGGGAAAAAAAAGTATGTCCGCTTCGTTGCTTTCCTTACGATGTATGCAGCAGCAACAACAAAAAAAAGGAAATAACAAAGAGTTGCCCTTCAAATATGAAGGTTGCCTGTGCTATGCAGCATGGTCACGATTTCTGTTTCTGTGCTGTGAATGTGCAGCTGAACTTCCTCGCAATGCGCCCTTTTTTCTTTTTTTTTTGCTTCTCCACTTGGTGGCGTGTGTACATCATGAATGGTGCTCCCCCGTGTGCGCGTTGCTGCTCTTCGCGCAGTAAACATACCTGCACCTGCAGACTACTTAACTACGCCTGGCGTGAGGGCCGCCCGCAAAGATGCTCCGTGGCCAGTGTAAGACGTTCTGTCAGTGTAACTATTGTAAGCAGCCGCGGGAGCAGACAGGCGCTGCTGCCGACAGCGCCAAGCTCGTTTCGGGTAATGGACGCAACAAGGATGAACTGTATCTTCGCACTCTTAACCAGAGCCTTCGGGCAAGGAGCCTGATGGCCAGCTCAAAGAATGCTCATAAATTTAAACCTGACGAGATGCTGCAAAGCACAAGAGGGGACATGGCGAGGGCCGCGCTAACTGTTCCAGTGCGACGCCGTGACCGCCTACAGGAGCTCCTCATTCTTGAGAACAAAGGGCGGATGAAAGCTGAGCGCCAGCTGCGGCGCGATCGTCGGGCGATGGGGCTTCCGGAAGACGAGGACGATACACTGCGGGAGCGCGGCGTTGGCACACGTGATGACTTCCCTGATGCAGCGCCAGAGAATGAATTGCCCGCCGCTGAGGCGGCGGTGCGGCCGGGGTGTTCGGCGGAAGAGGATTTGTGCCATGCGCTGAACACCATTAAAACTATCACAGACGAACATGCTGCGGGTGACGCGAGCAAACCGCTAACGGCGGAGGGCATCCGTCGGCTGCGTCGGCTTGTGCATGAGCAGGATGAAAAGACAAAGAGAATGATCGCCGAATGTCCACAGCAGCCCCACATGTGTGGTCACTGCTTTGCCGTCAATGCTCAGGGGAAACACCTCTGCCAGGTTCCACCGCCACACATCCTACGCGACACGCTTCTTCCCTCTATCCACGGTCAATCCAAGCGTCGCTTCAAGTACAACACGCATCCGTACGGCAGCGGCGTGGTGTGGGTGCCACTTGAGGAAGAGGCGAGGGATGAGGGCAGCAAGTACGTCATGCCCACTGCCGCCGAAGCGGCCGACGCCGCCGAGGCGGAGAAGCGGGGCAGCGCCAGGTCGGACGACGACAAGGCAGAAGCCGCGTACCAGTATCCTGGGAGCACGTACAACAAGTATCTAAACGGTGCAAAACCTGCCAAAGAAGTGACAACGAAAGAAGGAGTATTACCAGAGATGGCTGACGGTCGCGCAGGCTTGGTTGACTCGAAGAGTTTGGAAAAGGGGGGCAGCACCGGGGATGAGGCGCCACCCGCCGCTGGTAAGAGCGGGCCAGCAAAGGAGCCACCCACCTATAAAAGCTCTGCTGCGCTGTGGCGTACCACGAATCAAGATCGTGCGGCTCAAATGCAGCGGTTCCTGGAGTTTAAGAAATTACACGCCGATGCAGCTCGTGTTTATGCCGAAAGCGCAGTGAAGCGCCGCGCCGACGGTGGATTATCTCCTGCCGTTGCCGCAGTTGGCCAAAATAGTTAATGGGGTTCGCTAGCTGAGTGAAGTACGTATTTCTTTGGTGAGGTATCTGGTCCCCAGGACGGAAAGGAGAGAGTTCACCATGACATGTGATGTATAACTTTTTGTTTTCTTGTTTTTTTTTTTTGGTGTGGCCTTCCCGTTCTTTTTGCTACGTAGGGCCCAATATGTATGATGTATGAAGTATCACTCTCTCCCTTCGCAACCCACTTGCTTCTCTTTCGCGTTCCACTTGCCTTTGAGGTCTCACGCTTTTCTCTTTTATTCAAGGCACCGTGGCAATTTGACCGTTGTTGTTATTTCTCTTTCTTTTTCGCCGTGCCTGTTATTCTTTTCTTCATGGCGGTGTTGTTTATCTTGCATCGCTCGCTCATTACGACTCTTCAGCGAAAGGAGGAGGAAGCGTGGGAGGTCGAGAGCGAGCGCTGCGCGGACGAGGCTCTGCCACCCGCAGCGAGATGAAGTGGGTAGTGGAGTGCGATGCTCGGAAGCGGCAGCCGTGGGGAGAAGAAGAGGGGATAGGAAAGTGTGCAGAAAGCGGCAAAGGACAATGTGGAGAGCCCATGTGAGATGAGCGCGGTGGGATGGATGAGGTGAAGGTGCGTGGGGGAGAGTTGAAGCACGAAATGTTCATGTTCTTTTGTTTGTTTCTTTTTTTCCCCGGCACGAGGAAGAGGGGCAAAGGGCTGTTGAAGAAGAGACCTGGAAACTGGGGACAGCATCGAGGGGGAGAGCACGGAAAGGGAATCAGACGGCAGCCCCATTACAGTGGGGCACCTGCAGGCACACACGATTCTTTTGCTGCTGGTGAAGTGCCCCACCGCGGTGGGCGCCATTTCTTCTTCTTGCTGCTTCCCTTCTTCGTTCGTCGTGTCCGTACTTTGTCATGTAGTTTCTCTTCCGGTTCTTCAATCGACGGGGGGAGCCTCACGGTACGCGTTATTTCCTCGCTGCCTCCCCGCTTTGCTGCAGTCCCCTCCTCCTCTCGTTTGCTCCACCCTGCCGTGTCTCTTTTTTTTTTTGTTGTTCTTGTTCTTGGTGTTGTTGTTTTCTCCTGCACAACCAGTGGGAATTGTGTGGGTCCGCACAGTACGACGACGCGGG
Source organism: Trypanosoma conorhini (assembly GCF_003719485.1). Lineage (NCBI taxonomy): Eukaryota > Euglenozoa > Kinetoplastea > Trypanosomatida > Trypanosomatidae > Trypanosoma > Trypanosoma conorhini. Next base: position 5,258 of record NW_021704813.1, on the reverse strand, counting down.
CGCCCACGTTTATTTCCGCCCCCGCCCAAGTCTGCCCGTACTGGTGGGCGCAATGACGATCAAGGCAAAGCCTATTGACCCTGGTCGAGCTCGGCTTGCTGCGCTGGGGCAGTGGAATCGGCAGGGCACGACGGCCTGCAGTCGCGCCCCGCCCGCAAACGGCCGAGGGAGCGGCAGTCGCGACAGCAGCATAGACAGCAGCACAAGCACAAGCTCCACCGAGGGATGTCGTACTGGCAGGAGAGGCCGTCGACCACTAGGCAATCGCAGTGCGAAAAGCGAGGGCAGCGTCCACAACGGGGCACCGGCGTTTCTAACTTCTCCACGGGCACGTGACAGCGCAAGCGACACGTCGAATAGCGATCCGGAGTTGTACCGCGCGGCTCGAGAGAGAACCGCTCGATTTTTGTACCCCAATGAACGTCCTGCTCTCAACACCAGCAGTGGGAGAAACAATGCCGTTAGAGAATTGGGTGATGGGGCGCAAAAAGAGGTGGTGAAAATATCTCTTGATGTCTCACCCCCGCGGACACCCGTGCATCGGCCTCCCCCGCAGCCGCACAGCGGCAAACAACAGACCGAGCGGGCACTTGGAAACAGTGAGACAAGTTTAGCAAGCAGTCATGGGGGCTCCTCCCCGCCTCACGTAGCTCCCCCTCTTGCTGTACAAGAGGCCCTCCAAGGGCTACAGGAGACAGCAGACAGTGCGGCACAGCACGACTTTGCCCGTCTCATGGATCTTTTTGCTGCTGATGTTGATAAAGAGCGTGAAGAAAAGCATCAGCAACTGCAAAGAGCGACGGAGAGTGAAGCCAAAAACGCAAAACCTCTTGTGGCGACTAAGATGGACACTCAGGCGCCGGGCCAAGAAGGAAGAGGCGAGGTCTCCAAGACGTACGTTGTTCCTCCAACCACATTTGATGAGTTACAGGAGCGTGCGCTCCTGCAGCTGTATGCCGCAAGCGAGGACGACAACGATAGCAAGTATTTCATCGCCACTGATCACATGGCACAGGCGTTTACCCTGGCTGCACTGGAGGCGGCACGCAAGGATATTTCAGAAGACCCTGCGGCTGCCCTCGGGGCGCCAGGGGCATCAGACGGCAGCAATGCCAGCTCTAGACCGGCTGGAACGCCACTTTCTCTCATGGAGATTGTGGCTCTTGAGCGCGCCCGCCGAAACGCCCGGGCAGGCCTCCAGAGGCGACAGGAGGAAGAGGAGGGAGTGACTCTAGATCGCAATTCAGAGGAATTGCTCAGCACGGACGCGGACGTCATTGCGGCTAAGGCGGAGGCATCCTTAAACCGTTTCCTTTTGGCTGTTCGTTGCATTGAAAGTGCGGTGCGTGATCGACGCGTCACCGATGAGTTGGGCCGCTTTTTGTTTGCCCATCATAAACCATTCCTTCAAGCAGGTTGCGGCAAGGGGTCATCGGAGGATGCGATTCGGGAGTTCCCCCACGAGGCCTTTGCGGTGTATGAGCAGTACTCCCGCTACGTGAGCAAGTTTCTCACGGACTTGCTGACCCGAAGTGTCCCAAAGTTTGACATGGAGGAATTCGTCTTGGCGCTGTTTGAGGTGAACATGGACGGCGAATACGGCGGCGCGCGGGACGAAAGCGTCTCGATGGATGTTTTGTCGTACCCTGCGTGGCGCCTTTTACTCTCCACCTCTTCCTTCAATGAGTTTTGCACCTTCATGGATGACTTCATTGCGGAGGAGTACGGTGTGGAGAAGGTGGCTTCGGACGGCGACACAGAAACCAAGCTTGGCAGTAGCGCAATGCCCTCTCGTTGCGATGAGAGTGGCGTGGTTGTGGTCGCAGGCGCACGAGGGATCCGTGCATTGCTGTCGAAGTCGAAGGCCAACATGGCGAAGGTGACGGCAGCCGCAACCGACGATGCAGACCAGCTGAGGGCTCCCGGCGAGGGCCCGCACGGCGGCACTGACGCCTCGCCCCCTCTACCTCTTCCTCGTGACGGCAGCGTCACCGCGAGCCAGGCGTCCCAGGAGCAAAGACAGCCGCAGGTGCATGAAAATTTTTCTGCAATGGGGGCCAGCGTGCGTCCTGCTTTTGTCCCAACGACGTCCTCGAATTCTAACTCTGCTTTCTCTCTCATCTCCGGCGCCCCGATTGCGGATCGTTTAAAGACCCCCTCACCGCCACCCTCGCAGCATGCAGAGCGCGGCAAAGGCAGCCTCGGCTCCGTCAACTCGTTTCCCCAGCTTCCACACTGTCGACGTCGGCCCGAGGCAGTGCCAGGGCGCAATTTGCCGCCATTGCCCGCCGTGGAAGCCACAGAAGCGGGAAAATTCTTCTCCACTGTCCCACCGAAGCTCAATGTGGGTTCCGAAGCCACTGCCCTTCTCCCGGATCGTTCCAAGACTGTGTCGCTCACAAGGGGACGCTGTGCGAGGGGCGACCACTCCGGCGGAGAGCCCACTTCTTTTCACGAGAGTGCGCCTTCTTCCTCGACCGGCGTTAGCTCTGGTCGCAGGAAAAAAAGCAAGGACAGTAGGGGGTGTAGCGGCGCACAGACGGGCGCTGGCGCTAGGGGCATAACAACGGCAAAAAACCCACGAGGGAAGAAGACGCCGTCAGTTCCACGTCGCTGATCTGCTTGTGTTTTACTGCATTGAGCTTCCACCGCAGGAGGCGCATTCTTCTGCTGGACTGCCCGCTGCCGCTTGGTGGCGTCATCGCTGCCCTTAATGTGTATCTGGCATCTGGGTGAGGCGGAGGAAAACACTGGCGGCGAAGCTGCGCAGTCGATGCAACCTCTGTTTGTGTTTATTATTGAGTTTCTTCTAGTAATGAGGGGATAGATGGCTTTGTGCCCTTTTCGCACCCTCTCGCGCTTTGTCTGTCTCTCTCTCTCCGTGTCTGTGTGTATATGTGTGTTGTCACCGTAGTCTGCATGTTCCTCCCTCCTTTGTTTTTGTTGTTTTTGGCTTTTTTTTCTTTCGTTTATTGGGTTTTATGCTGCCTCTGCCTCACAAACATAACCGCCCCAACAAAACAAAAGAGACAGACAACTGAAAAGCGCAGGGGTTGTCAATAGGCGCACTGCGGTGGAGAAGGGCGGCTGCTGGCCCTCGTATTGTCTCAGTCACGCTTGAGTAAACCGCACAGGGCAGGGAAGGACTTTAGCTCCTAGCGAGGCACATGATGAAGAGCAGAGAGGAGGCGTCCCTCGCTTCAACATGCCGCTCGCATCAGAGTAGTTTAGAACCACGTGGTCCGCCATCTTTTGGCCACGCGCACTGCTTAAGTGTACCCATGAAGAGCGAAGAGTTTGTCGCAAATCCATTGCCGCCTCAAGCCCAAAACAAGAATCGATCCCGCAGGTCTTATATGTGTCTTTTTGTTATTTTTATCCTATCTTTTGCGGGGTGGTGGTGGATGAGTGTCGCGGACGAGGCGTCTTCACCGCCTCTCTCGGCGCCGCCTGCCGGGGAGGATGTGGTGCTCCCCGTTTGGGCGCGGTGTCTTGTGTCAGTGCAATGCATGCTTCGTGTGCCCAGGCAATTGTGGGTCTGCACGTGGGCCCGTGTTTTCCAGCTCCCAGGTTTCTCGTCGCTGCGGCAGCAGTTGGACGCTGGCGGCGGATTTTTACTGAATGACCCACCTCGGGCGCTCTCGCTTGTGTCTCGTGCTGCCAAGGCTGCGTGGACACACGTGCACCGTTGTGCGAGGGATGAACTGTGGCCAGGCGTCCGTGCTCGCGCAGGGCGTCTTCTTCCGGCGCTGAGGCGGGCAGCCCAATTTGTGCGGAGTAAGGCCTTGGACGGGGTGCGGTGGGTGTATGTTTATTCCGGCTCGCTGGGCGTGAGGGCGACACCGCAGTGCCGAGGGAAGACCAACTGCACACGTGGGGCCACAGCCGCTACGGCTCCCACGCCATCAGCGGCGTCACCGTCATTGGCAAATAGCAAAATCCGCGGCACTGTCCCTACCCACGCGCCAACGCGGTCGACGAAGACGTCTGGCGTCCGAGCTTGGCTGGGGAATATGTTCACGTTTTTCTTTTCACCCAAGCAAGAGGTGACGCGTTCACCTCAGCCCTCTTTTCGTCCTGCTGAGGCGCGCCGCAGCAGCTCTGGCGTCCCACGCCGTGCACCTCCGCCAGCTGGGGGACCCTCCGCGACGAAACAGCCTCACCCATCGGCCAGCGAAGCCCTACAAGAGGGCAGAAGGCAGGAGCAAACGGCATCCATCTTTGAGAAGGTGTCCCATCTGCTGCGGTGGCTCGCCGGTGGTTCGCCCCCGAGGGTGTCGGAGTCTGCCGGGGACCCTGCCTATCGAAAAAGAGATGGAAACAAGAAGCAGCGCAAGGGAACACATAAGGAGGGCTCTGGCCGTCCCTCTTGGCTGTCGGCGGCGCGCAACGTGCTCGGGCGGCCGTCCTCCAAAGCTCCTCCAGCGGCAGTAGAAGAAACGCGCGATGACAGCAAAAGGGAATCGCTTGAGGACGCGAAGGCGGATCTCCCAGCTGAAAATAAGGACACAGCCATCGTGGATGCCGCTGAGGCTCAGGCTGTGTCGCGGCATCACGTTGAGTTCGCGCTCGCTGCATCCGGCGAGCAGCCGCACGACGTTGAGGATGCGCCAGGGACACAATTCCCGTCGAAAGCCATGCGAGATGCATTTGTAAGCGATGTCGCGCACATTCTACCTTTTACTGCCTTCACACCCATCACCGATGTTAGGATGCAGCGTCAGGGAAGCACGCTTCATGTGCGCTTTGATGCACTTCAAACGTCCGAGGTTAACTCCTGGACGAAAAGGGAGATTGACGCCGCGTTAAAACGCTACACTTTTCCTCGTCTGCGTGCGGTCAGCAAAATTCAAATTGCAGCAGGCGATTTGGGAACGGGGAGGCGGAGTGACAAATTTATTGAAAACGGAAAGTCCAGCGGAAAAGCCCGCCTAGGAGTTGCCCAAGACACTACAAGTGCGACGGAGGAAGGCCACTGTCAGAACAACATGGGAAAAAACCCACAGGAACAAATTCCAGGGGCGGAAGCAGAAAAAAAACCGTCACCGGGATCACTTCCTGGGGATTCGCAGGAGCCAGTTCATGCAGAGACGCAGGAGCCAGTCCATGCAGAGACACAGGAGCCAGTTCATGCAGAGACGCAGGAACCAGTCCATGCAGAGACGCAGAAGCCAGTTCATGCAGAGACGCAGGAACCAGTTCATGCAGAGACACAGGAGCCAGTTCATGCAGAGACGCAGGACCAGTCCATGCAGAGA
>NW_021704804.1:6965-8602 GCF_003719485.1 Trypanosoma conorhini | reverse complement strand
GGTCCAGCAGACTGCTGCTCGTGGGGAGGCTGCCACTAGTGGCGTCGGAGCCGCTGGCCGTCTTGCAGACCTGCACGGCGCCCTCCGCGGCGGCGGCAGCAGCCGGCCACCACGTGGTGCCCGGCGTCGCCTCCACAGCGCCGCCGCTCAGTTCACACTGCGCACGGCTCGACGTCCTCCGCGCGTTCCCCACCGACCCCAACCAGCGACATTTGCATGGAGAGAAGCGAGGGACCCGGGTCACAAAAGTCGCCCACACACACACACGCTCGGATTCAACGCCACGCCCGGCTGCGTCGCACGCGTCAAGCACAACTAATACCGTAGAGAGCCTCAACTCCACGTGCACCACTGGCCCCCACAACCTTTTTTTCCCCCTTCCTTGTCTTCCTTTCGTTTCTACCACACGTGAAACAAACAGGATAGCGGCACAAGACACAAAGAGAGGTAGAGGGAGGGAGGGAGGGATGGGCAACCAGAGGCCGCGGAGAAGCCGCGTGCAGGAGGACGCACGGGGAGAGGCACGCGTGGCGTAAGAAAGTTACTTACCACCTCCCGCACGAAAGAGAAAGAGAAAGAGAAAAACGGTGGAGGGGTCGGGCACCGCCCGCAAAGGACGGCTCCGTCCCTGCCCGTCGCTGCCCGCCGTCGCCACTCGTGCCGTAGGGAAGCCCCGCTCCCTCGTTTGCCCCCCGCAGCCGCTCTCGAGCCTCGTGCCCGCCACACGTGCAGCACCGCCGCTGCGGCGGCCCTACTCCTCCGCGCGGCGGCGCCCCACGTCGGGGGTCTGCGGCTGCAGGCACGCCATCGCCCCGCTCAGGTGCCCCTCAATGGCGGAAAACGGGTCCGCCACAAACGCGGGAGCCTGCAGCACCTGGTCAAACAGCGCGAGCTCCGCCTTGGCCGTCGCCATCCTCGCCTCCGCTGCCGTCTTTCGGCTCGGGTGCTGCTCACCGGCCACAAGCTTCGCCGCGAGCTGACGGCGCTGCTCCTCCTTCCGCCCGCCGCCGCCACCGGGCGCCTTCCTCCCCGTGCCGCCAGCAAACCGGCGTGCCGCGCGCCGCTCGTCGTGCACGATCGTCGTCGTCGTCCTTCCCGCTCCCCCGAGTTGGCCACCACGTGCCCCTCCGCGCGCCCCCCTGCCGGTGCCGCTCGCGCCTGCTTTTGCGCTCAACCGCTGCCCCTTCTTCGTCGCCTTCCGCCGCAGCCGAGACTCCCGCCGCCGCGTCTCCCTCACGGCTTCGACAGGCGAGGCCCGCGCCCCTGCGGTCCCGTCGGCGCCCCCAACACTACGCCCGCGAGGCCCGCCGTGCCTCGCAGCGCCATCCGCGTGCGGCTGCCCCGCGGGAGAGGCGGGGACGGCCGCCGCCCGTTCCACCAACCGGCGCTGCACGCGGCTGGAACTCTTCACCATTCAACGCGGCAGACGCTTGCCTGGGCGCGCCAAACGCATGCATGCACGCGCCGGTGCGTGTGTTGGGCGGAGCCGAAGAGAAGAAGCAGAAGCCACACAAAGGCAGAATGCAAGCAAAAAAAAAAGGGCAACGCCCCCCGGCCGCCGGCCACCGGCAGCGGCGCCTCTCCGCCTCGCCTCCGGGGGCGGGGCGTGGAGGTGCACCTGCCGAGCAGGGAGCGGC
>NW_021704804.1:4263-6940 GCF_003719485.1 Trypanosoma conorhini | reverse complement strand
GCCGGTGCCGCTCGCGCCTGCTTTTGCGCTCAACCGCTGCCCCTTCTTCGTCGCCTTCCGCCGCAGCCGAGACTCCCGCCGCCGCGTCTCCCTCACGGCTTCGACAGGCGAGGCCCGCGCCCCTGCGGTCCCGTCGGCGCCCCCAACACTACGCCCGCGAGGCCCGCCGTGCCTCGCAGCGCCATCCGCGTGCGGCTGCCCCGCGGGAGAGGCGGGGACGGCCGCCGCCCGTTCCACCAACCGGCGCTGCACGCGGCTGGAACTCTTCACCATTCAACGCGGCAGACGCTTGCCTGGGCGCGCCAAACGCATGCATGCACGCGCCGGTGCGTGTGTTGGGCGGAGCCGAAGAGAAGAAGCAGAAGCCACACAAAGGCAGAATGCAAGCAAAAAAAAAGGGCAACGCCCCCCGGCCGCCGGCCACCGGCAGCGGCGCCTCTCCGCCTCGCCTCCGGGGGCGGGGCGTGGAGGTGCACCTGCCGAGCAGGGAGCGGCGGGGCGGGGGCACGTGTGAGCGCCGCGAAGAAGCCCCCAGAAACAAAAGAAAAAAAGGAGGGAGAAGAAGTCCGGGGGCGAAGAAACGAATAAAACAAAAAAAATAACACGCGAAAAAGTCTTCGCATGACACTTTTCCGCCGCTCCGTGACAAACAGACATGGCAGCCAACCTGTGAAGAAAGAAAACGTGAGATCCGGCCGGGCCGCAGTGGGCACGCGGCCCAAGTGCACCGACGGGAAGGGCGGGGGTCACGGCAGGAGGCGCAGCAGGCCGTACTTCATCGCCTCCGCGAGCGCGGCGGCGTCTGCCAGGACCTGCCGGCCACGCAGCAGACGCGCCGACCGCGGAAGCGGGGCCCACACCTTCGCCAGCCGCGCCACGCCGTCGCCGCCCCGGCCCTTCTCCGCCTCCGCCCCCGCGCCCCCCAACAGCCGCGTCAGAAAGGCCGCCTTTTCCGCCGCCGTGAGCGCCGTCCCGGCAACGCAATAGTACAGCACCGTGGACAGCACCTGCTCCTCCCTCCGCCTCCCCCGCTTCGCTGGCTGCCGTGGCGCCGGCGTGCCGCGTGCAGGCGACGCCGCGGACGCCACCATCGCCTGCCGCACCGCCGCCCTCGCCCAGGCGAAGGAGGGCGCCCCACGGCCCCTCCCCACACCCGACGAAAGGACCCCGCTGGGCTCGGGGGGCAGGCCCGCCGCAGCAGCGGCAGGCGCGGGGCCGCCCTCCTGGCCAAAGGTGTGCTGTGGACGGCGCACCCACTCGTAGTGCTCCGCGCCCAGGCGGTAGCGCACGGCGAAGAAGACGCTCTCGCGCCAGGGGTCGACGATCCACACGCCCACTGCGCCGTGGAGCCCGCGGCACCCCGCACCCTGCCCGCGCCGCCCATGCGCGCCGTCCCGCTTGGCATCACCCAGTCGCCGCCCGACGCCGCGATCCGGCGCGTCGCGGTTGCTCAGTCCACACGCCGTCATCCAGTGCATTGCCCCTCCCTCCACGGGCTGTGAGAAAGACTGTGCGAAATCCGCGTACTCCCGCAACGTCAGCGCCGGCGCAGACGGGTCGGGCAACCCCGGGATGTGGTGCAGCACACCCACCCGCTGGCACCACGCAGGGCGCGTTTCGGCACCGCGGCGTCGGCTGGGGGGGAGAAGCGCGCGGTCACGGCCAGGGCAGCGGCACGTCGCAGCAGCGGCGCGCACGGCGCCAAGAGACGGGGCCGCCGCACCGTCGGCATCGCCCGCGTCCACGCCGGGCAGGAAAAGAAAGGGGGAGGGAACCAGCACGTCGTACACCGCGGAGGCGGTGTGCAGCGCCCCCGATGCGCGTTGGCGGCTCACGTCGCACGCCGGCGCCTGCCCAGCGCGGCGCAGCACAACGCGCTCCCACGGCACCGGACGACAGCACGCACGCACACCCCCAGGCGCACCCGCCAAACCCCCCGACAACACCGGCGGGCGCTCATCGTGGGACTCCGACGCTCCGCCGCGGCACGCCGCCCCCGCTGCGGCGGACGCCGCGTCCGGGGCCGGGGGAAAAATGATCTCCAGCCGCCTCAGCAGCGTCGCCGGGGTCAGCACAACCTCCCTGCGGAGGCCCGCCGCTGCCGCCAGGCGCCGCCGCGCAGCGCCCCTCTCCCACGCAGCAGACGCCGAGCGGCGCCACCCCCCACGGGGCGCCGCGGCAGCGGCTGCGCCTCGGTTTGGGGGCGCACACCCGCCCCGGCGGCCCCCCGCCCCAACTGTGAAGCTGCCACGCACGGCAGGCGCCGCCGCCGCCGCACCCCAAACGGCGCACGACGCCGCGCCCACCCGACGGACAGACGCCCGCGGCAGCGCGGCGGAGGGCCACGTACAAGGCACGCACAACTTGCACACGCACCGCATGCACGGCGCGCCCTAGCAGGTCCCCGGCAGCCGCGGCGCACCGCCAAGCCTGCGCAGCAACGACGCAAAAACGAGACAAGGAGCAAAGGCAGAGGCGGGAGTACGCACGCGGCAGAGTCAGCCCAAGCACACCGACAGAGAAGCAACACACTGCGATGCTGAGAGAGAGAGAGAAACACACACACACGCACACACACAACACTTCGTGCACACTTGCAGCTACGCATCAGTTCATTGAACGGACCCGGCAACGTAGACAAGCGGAGAAAAAAGGACCCTCCTCCGGTGCTACACTC
>NW_021704804.1:3393-4238 GCF_003719485.1 Trypanosoma conorhini | reverse complement strand
GCCCGCCCCGGCGGCCCCCCGCCCCAACTGTGAAGCTGCCACGCACGGCAGGCGCCGCCGCCGCCGCACCCCAAACGGCGCACGACGCCGCGCCCACCCGACGGACAGACGCCCGCGGCAGCGCGGCGGAGGGCCACGTACAAGGCACGCACAACTTGCACACGCACCGCATGCACGGCGCGCCCTAGCAGGTCCCCGGCAGCCGCGGCGCACCGCCAAGCCTGCGCAGCAACGACGCAAAAACGAGACAAGGAGCAAAGGCAGAGGCGGGAGTACGCACGCGGCAGAGTCAGCCCAAGCACACCGACAGAGAAGCAACACACTGCGATGCTGAGAGAGAGAGAGAAACACACACACACGCACACACACAACACTTCGTGCACACTTGCAGCTACGCATCAGTTCATTGAACGGACCCGGCAACGTAGACAAGCGGAGAAAAAGGACCCTCCTCCGGTGCTACACTCGGCACTCTTTTGTTGCATTTCACGTCCCTCCCTCGAATTTTAATTTTTAAGGGCAAAAATAAAAAGAAAAACAGAAAGAAAAAAGGAAATAAAAGAGATTACATATAACGTTTTTTTTTCTCTTTTGACTAGTGCTTGGATGCTTAGAAGTTAACCTGCCTTACAATCATCGATGCCTCGCCGACGCGGGGGAAAAAGAAGCGCGGCCCAGCCCCTGCACCGCCGCCGCCGCCGCCTGCAAGACGCGGAGACGCGCTACAGTTTAGGGTGCTTCTTCTCAGCGACGGGAACCACCGCGCGGCCCTCGCCGGCCGGCCTCTCTTCTCCGGCCAGGAAGCGCCTCATGCGCTCCTCCACGCACACGCCCGCCTTGCCCAG
>NW_021704804.1:726-3368 GCF_003719485.1 Trypanosoma conorhini | reverse complement strand
AACACACACACACGCACACACACAACACTTCGTGCACACTTGCAGCTACGCATCAGTTCATTGAACGGACCCGGCAACGTAGACAAGCGGAGAAAAAGGACCCTCCTCCGGTGCTACACTCGGCACTCTTTTGTTGCATTTCACGTCCCTCCCTCGAATTTTAATTTTTAAGGGCAAAAACAAAAACAAAAACAGAAAGAAAAAAAGGAAATAAAAGAGATTGCATATAACGTTTTTTTTTCTCTTTTGACTAGTGCTTGGATGCTTAGAAGTTAACCTGCCTTACAATCATCGATGCCTCGCCGACGCGGGGGAAAAAGAAGCGCGGCCCAGCCCCTGCACCGCCGCCGCCGCCGCCTGCAAGACGCGGAGACGCGCTACAGTTTAGGGTGCTTCTTCTCAGCGACGGGAACCACCGCGCGGCCCTCGCCGGCCGGCCTCTCTTCTCCGGCCAGAAAGCGCCTCATGCGCTCCTCCACGCACACGCCCGCCTTGCCCAGCGCCTCCGACACAGGGAAGTGGTCTGGCGTGAGCGCCAGCAGGTGCACGCGCGGGACGGCGGCGGCGAGCGCGGCGGCGTCGTCGTGCTCCTTCTGCTTGCGCATGTGGTCAAGCAGCACACGCTGCACCTCCTCCTCGTCCCGATAGGAAGTTCGGCCGCAGATCACCAGGACGTCCCCGAGCAGCTGCTGGCCGGCGCCGCCGCGGCGCACGTTCTCCAGCACCACCATCTGCAGCAGCCTGCCCAGCGTCTTGTTGAAGCGGATCGTCTGCTCGTCAAAGGAGCCCTCGCCGGTGATCATGCAGTCGCAGCGCTGCAGCTTCGCCGGGAGACCCAGCAGCTCCGCCACAACGTCGGCGCCGGACATCCACTTCGCGGCCGCAATGTAGCGGAAGAGGCCGCTCATGCCGCCGGCGCCGCCACCGCCGTGGGTGTGGCGCAGGCCGTCCAGGCGCCGCTTCATCTCCGCCTCGCTCGCGGCCTTCCCGTGGAGGTTGCTCCGCGCCACCGCAGCGGAGGCGTTCAGCATGCCGCGCTCCAGCCGCGCCAGCACGGACTCCCGGCGCGCCTTGTCCCACGCAGAGGAACACTTCTGCGGCCCGAAGATCGCCGTGGCGCCGTCCGGGCCAACCAGCGGGCTGGCCACGTCAACGATCAGGCGCACCTCCCTGCAGTACGGCGTCCTCCTGCAGCTTCCCGCGGCGCAGAAGAACATCTGCCGGAACGCCGGGGTGGGGCGCACGCCCACGAGGCGCTCCAGGTCGCCACCGACGAACGGCGTGCTCAGTGGCTCGGCGCCGCCAAGCTTGCCCTTCACGAGCATCTCCAGACCAAGGGCCTGCAGCGCGCCAAGCCCGCCGTCGTTCGTGGCGCTGCCGCCGATGCCGAGAAACACCGTCACGCCGCCGTCAGCGTCGGGGCCGTGCATGCGGCGCTGCTGGGTCGCGACGTACTCCACGGCGTACTTGATGACCTGGCCCACGCCGTAGCTCGTCGTGCGCAGCGGGTTCCGCTCCTCCTCGGGGACCATCGGCAGGCCCGCCGCAATGGCCATCTCCACCACAACCACTCTGTTCGCCACGTCGCACGCAAAGTACGGCCGGTAGGCGCTGCCGACGCAGTTCAGCGGCTCGCCCAACGGACCAACAACAAGCGGCGGCTGCGGCAGCTCGGCGGAGCCGGTGGCGCCAGCCGTCGGCACCTCCACCTTGGTGAAGGTGTACGGCGACGACAGCTGCGAGTGGTCCGGAAAGAGCAGGCTGTCCAGCAGGCCGGCGCCGCCGTCGGACATGGGGCAGTGCACCACATCCACCCGAGCGGAACCGCCCTTCTCGAAGCCGCGGAACGCACGCTCAATGGCGAGGCCGGCGTCGCACGCGGTGAGCGTCCCCTTGAAGGAGTCACAGCACGCCAGCACGCGCTCCCACGAATACTGCTTCGTCGACGAGGACATTGAAATTAGTTATCGAACGAGGAATCACCTTTGTTTTACCGGCTGATTTTGCTCCCTGGCTTGTTGCTATCCGCCACCACCGCCAGCACGCCACGGGGACGGGGGAGAGAGGGCAAAGGGAAAGAGGCGGCACAGAAGGGGGCGAGGCGTGACAGGCACACGCGTCAAGCCGCGGGGGAGACACAAAGAGAGGTAGAGGGAGGGAGGGAGGGATGGGCAACCAGAGGCCGCGGAGAAGCCGCGTGCAGGAGGACGCACGGGGAGAGGCACGCGTGGCGTAAGAAAGTTACTTACCACCTCCCGCACGAAAGAGAAAGAGAAAAACGGTGGAGGGGTCGGGCACCGCCCGCAAAGGACGGCTCCGTCCCTGCCCGTCGCCGCCCGCCGCCGCCACTCGTGCCGTAGGGAAGCCCCGCTCCCTCGTCTGCCCCCCCGCAGCCGCTCTCGAGCCTCGTGCCCGCCACACGTGCAGCACCGCCGCTGCGGCGGCCCTACTCCTCCGCGCGGCGGCGCCCCACGTCGGGGGTCTGCGGCTGCAGGCACGCCATCGCCCCGCTCAGGTGCCCCTCAATGGCGGAAAACGGGTCCGCCACAAACGCGGGAGCCTGCAGCACCTGGTCAAACAGCGCGAGCTCCGCCTTGGCCGTCGCCATCCTCGCCTCCGCTGCCGTCTTTCGGCTCGGGTGC
>NW_021704804.1:0-701 GCF_003719485.1 Trypanosoma conorhini | reverse complement strand
AGAGGTAGAGGGAGGGATGGGCAACCAGAGGCCGCGGAGAAGCCGCGTGCAGGAGGACGCACGGGGAGAGGCACGCGTGGCGTAAGAAAGTTACTTACCACCTCCCGCACGAAAGAGAAAGAGAAAGAGAAAAACGGTGGAGGGGTCGGGCACCGCCCGCAAAGGACGGCTCCGTCCCTGCCCGTCGCCGCCCGTCGCCGCCACTCGTGCCGTAGGGAAGCCCCGCTCCCTCGTCTGCCCCCCGCAGCCGCTCTCGAGCCTCGTGCCCACCACACGTGCAGCACCGCCGCCGCGTCTCCCTCACGGCTTCGACAGGCGAGGCCCGCGCCCCTGCGGTCCCGTCGGCGCCCCCAACACTACGCCCGCGAGGCCCGCCGTGCCTCGCAGCGCCATCCGCGTGCGGCTGCCCCGCGGGAGAGGCGGGGACGGCCGCCGCCCGTTCCACCAACCGGCGCTGCACGCGGCTGGAACTCTTCACCATTCAACGCGGCAGACGCTTGCCTGGGCGCGCCAAACGCATGCATGCACGCGCCGGTGCGTGTGTTGGGCGGAGCCGAAGAGAAGAAGCAGAAGCCACACAAAGGCAGAATGCAAGCAAAAAAAAAGGGCAACGCCCCCCGGCCGCCGGCCACCGGCAGCGGCGCCTCCGCCTCGCCTCCGGGGGCGGGGCGTGGAGGTGCACCTGCCGAGCAGGGAGCGGC
>NW_021704811.1:0-8524 GCF_003719485.1 Trypanosoma conorhini | reverse complement strand
CGAATTGTTTTTTTTGAGTTCTCTCCGCATCGCACGTCGGCCCCTCGTTTCTACTTCCCCGCCGCGCCTCCAACGGCGACGGCTGGATGCGGACCCGGTAGGTCCCACACGCACGCGAGGCCCACAAAGGCGTCAGACGCGGGCGCGGCAGCGCCAAGCAAACACCACAGCAGAGTTTTTTAAAAAAAAGGGCAAAAGAAAGAAAGAAAGAAAGTACAAAGCAGCACACGCAGTGGCGCATCTTCGCCCACGGGCGCATCTTCCTTGCCTGCCTGCGGTGGCAGCGGCTGCTGCTGCCATCGCACACACACACACACACACCACCACCGCTACCGCCACCAACCTTAATTTTCCTTTTCTTTTAAACGGCATCTCATTTTCTGGAGTACTTCTACATCTGCGTCTCCCCCTCGCTGCCCGTCTGGGGTGGCAGCGTCACTGACGGATGGTTGTGAACATCATGACCGTGCGTGGTGAAACCACATGCTTCAGCGCCTCGCGATCGGCGGGATCGGCCCACAAGAGCACACCGAGGGGCTGACGCCGGCTCAGTGCAGCGTCGCTAGCAGAGAGACGGACAGGCGTGTCGGCAAGTGTTCCCTCCTGCAGGAGCCCCTTCAGCGCCACCCACACCACCGACGGCAGCCGCGCCGTTTCCGGCAAAATCCACACGTGACACGTCGGCTCCGCGGCAGACGCCGGCGCACGACGGCGTTCTCGGCGTCGCTGCGCTGACGCCATCAGGCCCCTGTCTCGTATCCTCCAACCCCCAGGCACGTCATTCGCGGCGTCCTCCTCGAGCCGCCGACGCAGCAGCTCCACCGCGGCGGTGTCGTTGTGGGCGTCAGGGAGCTCCAGTTTGTGGAACGAAACGCAGTTGACGTACTTGGCCTGCCAGGGGTCGAGAAAGGCGGCGACGTAGGCGGGGGTGGCGCGCCAGTGCAAGCCAACAAAGAGACTTTTGCGGTGCAGCGCCCCGAGAAGGGCGTTGTCCGCGAACACGCCGGTCAAACACTCGCAGGGCGAGGACCCCGCGTGGCGCGGGGGGCCCACTCCCCAGAGGTCATCCCCGTAAATCAGCACGAGGGCAACGAGCACGGCGAAAGCTGCACCCACCACCGCCAGGCGCGACGGCATCCGCTACAGGCTCTCTCACGTAGAAACGCACACACACAGAGGGATAAAGAAAGAATAAAAAAAGAACACAAAAAAAAAACGAAACGTTACGACTGGCCGGACGGGGAGAAGAAAGAGGCAGAATACATGCAGCGGAGCAACACAGCGGAAGGGAGTAAGCCGCGGGTGCGAGCAGAATCCATTTTTATGTACGTGTGTGTGCGGGCCGTGCGTCTTGCTTCTCCCTCTCGCTCCGCACAGGTGGAAAAGGAAGCGGTGGCAGCGGTCGCAGGCCCCACGCACCCACTCACAAATCCCCGTTAAGAGTGTACGGGCCTATGCCCCTCTCAGCAAACTCCTCTGCTTTCCCCTCCCCAGGGCGATCGGCGGTGGTGGCGGCGGCAGCGGCAGCGGCAGCAGCAGCCCCGCCAGGCCCTGCAGCAACCCCCGAGTACCCAATGCTGCGTGTGTCAGTCTGGTAGCGCTCCGCGCCGGTGCTGAGAACTATCTTCGCCGTCAACTCATCAAGGCGAAAATAGGCCCAGACGACCGTGTCGTGGCCGTGTTGGTCAAAATACTGCAGCAGGAGCGAGATTAGACTGTCCTCTACGGCGCGCCGCAGCGCATGCCCATTCTCCTTTCCCTCCCACGTCTCACGGTGCCGCTCCACGAGGAAGGCGACCGCCAACTCATCGATACTGCTCGCGACAACCGCACCACCGTCGCTCCAGTACCTCGTGCACGGCAGGGCGGCCACGGCCATTTGAACCAGCTTCTCCGCGTCTCGCCTGGAGAACGCGGCAAACAACATGGTTCGGGTAAAGGCAGAGGTGAGTGTGCCGTAAAGACCAGCAAACTCGTCACGAACCAGCTGCTCAACCTCCGCCGTGCTTTTCCCCCACGTGCGTCCCTGCTGCCCAAAGTCTGTGGTGACCACAACCAGCAGCTGGGCGAGGGAGGGAGTGCCCGCGGGCTGCTCCTCAAAGCGTTCCGCGCGTCCAAGCAGTGGCGCGAGGGCAGCCACGAGTTTGGGGTGCATCGCCGTCAGGTCGTCAAGCAACACAATGCCGTGCGGGTAGGCCTTCTGGTGCGCCGTCACGCGTTGCATGATGCGCAGCCGTGCGTCCGCGACGGGCATCCCATCAAAGCCCGTACCGGAGATGACAAGCATGTTGTCACCCATGTCGCACGCGGGGCGGGATGGGGCGCAACGCAGGGAGGTGGCGAGGGACAACAGGCGTGCGGTGTGTGTCTTGCCAACCCCGTTGTCGCCTGCAAAGTGCAGGACGAGTGGATCCTGCGGGTAGGACAACTTCCGCCGCACCGCCTCTAAAATGGCCCCCTTCACGTGCTCCTGCCCCGCAACCCGCGTCAGCAGCAGCTCCTCCACATCCTTCATGACGCGCTGGCGCAGTGCCTCATCCTTTGCGAGCGCAAACTCCCGCCGCACCAACGCCGCAGGGAGCGCCGTCAGGACGCAGTGGCGCAGACGGAGGAGCAGCGGGGTGCCGCGGGCGGCGCAGATGGGGCAGCGGGGGCAGCGCCACTCCACCAGCTCCACCTCCGCCGCAACAGAAGACGGCCGCAGCGGTGACGCGGGGAAGATGAGGAGAAGCAAGATCAATGCAGCAACCACCGTCGCTACGGCAGAGACACCGCGTGGGGAATGACGTCGGGCAGGCATGACGGCAAACAGGAGCTAAGAAGCACCGAGCTCCCCGTCGCCACAACCACCACCACCACCACCACCACACACGCACAGAGACGCCCTTCGCTCCTCCACTTCACCGCAGTCCTCAACGTTTATTTGCCGCTGCACTGAGCCGCGGTGATCCTATGGTACTTGCCTGAGCCCCCCACCCCCCACCCCCAACCACACACACACACAGAAGCACAGAAGCACAGATGTAAGTGCTGCTTGATGGTCGTTGCCGCCGCCCGTTAAAGGCAACAGCAGGGCAAAAAAAAAACACAACAACAGCAAAGAACTAATCCCAAGAAAGAAAGAAAAATTTAAATACAATACACAGGCAGGGCACGCACGAGAGAAGGTTGACAATACGACGCCAAGGGCCTCAAGGAGCAGGAGCAAGAAAAAAAAAAGACAAAGAAGGGGAGTTGTAATGTGCTGGTGCATATTTATAAATATGAGTCTGTCTCGCTGTGTGCGTGTATGCCGCTTTTATTTGGGCGGCCCCTGCGGAGGGCCAAAATAAGGGCCGCCGGGGTTCGCGCTCTGCTCCGCGTTCGCCACCGAGTTGCTTGCGATGCCGCCAATGCTGTTCCACACGCCGCGCGCGGCGTCGCGTCTGCCAAACTTGGCGCGACCGCCCTTTCGTCGCGCAAGCTGTGCGCGGCGGAACCACACCGCCTGCTCCGTGACGGCGTCCATCACGCGCTGCTGCTGTCGCGGCGGCACACCGCCGTGAATGCCAGACGTCTGCGGGTGAAACAGCGGGCGCCAGGTGGCGTTGTGGTGCAGGTACGTCCGCTCCAAGTGGGCGGGAATTGTTTTTTGGGTGATGAGCGCGACGTACGAGCGGGCGATGGCGTTCATCTTGTGGGTGCGCCACTCCGCGTAGCGCGGGGTCATCATGTGCGACTTCCAGTTGCTCAGCCCCTCCAGCGGCAGGTTTTTCCGCAGGAAGGCCCGCACCGCGGCGACGATGACGCCTTGGTGCTTGGTGTACAGGCTGTAGACCCGGCCGAGGCGGCCCTGCCGTGCCGTGCGGCCGGCGCGCGAGAGGTACACCGGCGCGTTGGTGGGCATGTCAAAGTTCACCACCACGTCCACGTGGACGTCCAGCCCACGCGCGGCGAGGTCGGTGGCGCAAAGAATATTCGTGCGGCCGGAGGCAAAATCGGCGAACATCCGGCGACGAACATCCCACGGCAAAGCGGCGTGCAGCAGGGAGCAGGCGAAGCCGTGCCCCCGCAGCTGGTGGTACACCGCCGTGGCGGCGTCAACGCCACGCGTGAAGACAATGACACGCTGCCCTTCGCCAAAGACTGTGCGGGGGATGTGGCACGTAAACGGGGCGGCGACGGTCGTGAGATGCTCCCAGCGCAGCGGGCGCACGCGCTCCAAGGCACGACGCGCCTCTTCTTTTTCGTCGTGGCTCACGTCCAGAGACGCGGCGGAGGCGGAGGCAAAACGAAGCGGCGTTACCATGCCATTGCGCCCGTCCAGACGGGGATGGGATTCGCCCTCTTCTCGCGCAACGTCCTTCCCCATCGCCGGCGCCGCACCACAGTGGCGTGCCTGCTGCCCTGGCGGCTCCTGTGGTGATGCATGTCGCAGCCGCTCCACAAACTCGTCGAGTGTCCCTGTCAAGTAGTGCGGCTGCGTGTGTGTCCGCAACTCATCCACGTCGGTGGCGATGGTGCGTGGCTGGTTGCCGTGCTTCTTCAGCACGTGCTGCAGGACGTCCATTTTCTCCTGCGCGCGCTGAACCGCAAAGAAGCGGTGGGAGAGCGTGTCCGGTGGGCGATGCATGCGCTGCCGCTGCAGGCACGTCACAGCCTGTGGAAACTTTTTGCCGACCACAAATTCGAGCTTCCGTGTGACGTAGGCGGTGGCGAAGACCGTTTGGGTCTGCACCGGCCACAGGTATTTAAACATCATCCGCTTTTGCACCTTCATGAGGAGGTGTACCGCGTCGTGGTCGTGCTGGGAGGAGAGCATCACATCCGCCTCATCCACGGCAACGTAGCGGATGTCGTCGAGAAACAATCGACGCGCGCGAATCAAACGCAGAACCACCTTTGGGTCCAGGATGACGACGTCCGCCAGCGTGTTCTTCAGCATCCGGCTCAAGTGGTGCTTGGCTCGCTTACGGGAGCTGAAGGAGACGGAGCGCAGACCGGTGGCAGCGTCTAGTGTGGCGCAGACGTGCTGCAGCTGCGCAATGAGCTCCCTAGTCGGGGCGAGCAGAATCATGCGAGGGCGGCGCTCGCGCAGCGGGATCTTGTACACGTCCCTGTCCTTCATCATATTCTGATACAGGGGAAGAAGGTAGGCAAGCGTCTTGCCCTCGCCGTGCGGCGCCGCCACCACGGTGTCTTTCCGCTGCAAAATCACCTCAATTGCCGTCTGCTGGATGGGGGACGGTGTGGTGACGTGCAGGCTCTGCGCCAGCGCCGCGCGCAGCTCCGGGGCGAGGAGCATGTCCTCGAAGCTTGCCACCGTCTTTGTCTTCACATTCGCCGCGAGCAGCGGGGAGTTGGCGGTGCGGGACGGGGAAAGGCTCTGCAGCAGCACGTTGCCGACGAGGTGGTCGGCGCGCTCTCCGATGGAGCGACTAAACGTGCCACCATACGCCTTGAGCTGCTGCGGCACGATGATGCCGCGCGCGGCGGTGAGGAGGGCGGCACTGCCCCGGCCAAAGGGGCCGCAGCCGCCGCCTGCAGCGACGGCGCTCCGCATTCCCACGGGCATCACCGCCGCGAGGGGGCGCAGCGCCATTGCGGCCGTCACGGGTGAAAATTATATATAACACAATGCAATATGCACCGCCTGCGCCGCCGCCCCCGCAATTGTCACACGTGTACTTCGCCCTCCTTCCTTCCCTCCGTCCTTCCGGCCGCGTGTGGGCGATGTGGGGGAGGAGACGCACCCACAAAAGCAAAAAAAAAAAAGCGGAATGGGAGGAGAAAAGAAAACACGTGCGCCACGACACCTCCTTCGCCACGGGTGCAAGTCCGCCACCTCAACCCCCGCCGCCCCTCTCAGTTCCTCCCTCCACTCCCCGGGGCACGCCTCAAAATAAATATGTAAGCTTCTTAAGGCGTCTGATCCCGTCCCTTTCTTTCACTTAATTTCTGGGGGGTTTACCGCCGTCCCTCCCCCACTCCCCCTTTTCCCCTCGCAGCAGACGCGCAAGCCCACCTGCACCTCCACATACGCACACACACTCACAGACACGTCCGTATGAAAACCAAAGCGAAACTGCGACGCAGCTGTGGGTGGGGGGTGGCTGCCGGCTGACGGTTTCAGCTGACGGTGGTCAGCGCCTTCACTGCCATCTGCAGTGCGCCGTCGTAGGTCTTGTTCCCGCCAATGAAGCCAGAGACGTGCACAAAGATGCCGCCGTCAATGCCGCTTGCCTGGCTCAGCTCCTCATCCCGCACGCCCCGCCAAGGCAGCGGCTTGCGGCACTCAAACCCGGACGCCACCGTCGGCACCGCCTGCACGCGCCAGCTTTTCTTGTCCGAGAAGAGCACGTAGAGGATGTGGCCCACCTTGCCGTGCTCCGCCTCCAACTCCAGCAGGTGATCCTTCCAAGGGCAGAAGCGGTCCTTGAAGACGACGATGCGGCCGCTGGGGTGCACATTCACGGCGGCAAGAAATGCCTCCTCGACAATCCTGCGCGCCGGCAGCCACGCAAAGGCGTGGTAGTGGACCGCCTCAAAAAACTCAACCGCCGCCAACTCAACCGCCCGCAGAAAGGCGGCACGCTCGCTCTCCACCAGGCCGTTCCCCTCCTCATTCCACCACGGCAGGAGGCGTCCGATGCGGTCTGAAAGCGTCGTCGAGACCGTGTACCGCCGCACACACGACGACGACGCGGCGGCGCCGGCGCCCTCCTCCCCTTTCACCTCGGCAGGGCCGTAGGCGTCGATGCCGTTGTCGATGCCGTCAATGTGCTCCAAGAAGTTCTTGTAAATGACGTCGAACAGGGTGTCGAGCTCCTGCTCCGACAGCTGTTTTCTGTCCGCCGCCCAGTTCGTGGCCTCCAGCAGCTTTGCGCGGTACGGGGAGGCCAAGGCGGACGCCACGTAGCTCTGAATAATCTCGCGCCCAAAGTGCTTGTACACGAGCCCCGCAGACGAGAGCCGGGTGTGGTAGGTCGCCTTTGGGGTTGTCATAGTGCCGTGAAACGAGGGCTGGTGGTGGTCAAAGCGCAGCGTCGCGGCATCGTAGACGCCGCCAACGTCCACCACAATGTTGCACTGCTCCAACGCACTCGGGTCGCGTGAGCGGAGGATACTTGACTGGGCAAAATTTGGGCTGCAGCGCAGCAGTCCACATGCCATGGCCTCATCGCAGTGAAAGGAGCCATTGTGCGTCCCAATGACACCCGTGACGGTGTTGTTTTCCACCAACGACTCCAGCACGCGAACACCACAGAGGTGCTTCGTCACGTACTCCGCAACAAACCGTCGCGGCATCTGCAACTGTGCGGGTGTGGTGCCGAGGCGTGGATTAAACTTTCCGTAGTTGACACGATTCCTTAAGCCTATACGTGTGTGTGTGTGTGTGTGTGTTTGTGCGTACTTGTAGTAGCTAGCAACTTCCTAGAGTGAGTGGCGTGGCCGGACGAGGACGGTCTACCGCTGCTTCCTCCGGCCCCCGCCACCACCACCAGGGCGCAAACAACCACGCACCCGTCGCATAGAGGGAGGAGGAAGAGGGGGCAAGAGTGCCGGGGGCAGGGAATCTCCTCGTGGCGGGGCGCCACGCTGCCGCCTTCGTGTGAAGGCAGACAAGCGGAGGAAACGGTTTACATTGTGCAGTGCAGACTCACCACCCCCCCCCACCCCGCACCCCGCCCTATTTACGCTTCTAAAAGATCCGCTCCACCGCCTCCCTCGTTCGCCGTGCCGCGTGCGGGTGAGCGGCGTCTTGAGGGCTTCGCTACAGTTTCTTCATCTGACTGCGTCACATGAACGCCGCCACCACGTCGTTGAAGAGCGTCTCAAACATCTCCGCCACGTGCAGGCCGGTGCAGGCGCTCACCTCGAAGTACTTGTAGCCGTGGCCCTCCGCCCACCGCCGCCCGTCCGCCTCGCTGACCGCCCGCTTCCTGCCGCCGTCGACCTCGTCGTCGACTTTGTTGGCGCACACCACCACCACCGGCGGCTTTGCGGCGGGGCGGGCGCTGACCGTCTCGCCGCCGCCACCGCCGCTGCGGGCGGCGTTCATGTACGTCTGCATCTCCGCCACCCACGCGTCAAGGGCGGCGAAGCTTGCGGCGTCGGTGACGTCGTAAACGATCAAGACGCCCTCCGCCGCGTAGTAAAACTCGTTGCGGATCTCCAGAAACTCCTCGCTGCCGGACATGTCCCAGAAGTTCACGCGAACAAAAAAATTGGGCGGCGCGGGCGACATGTGCGCCGGTGCCCGCACCCCCACCCGCTTCACCCCGTAGTCAATGCCAATTGTGGGGATGTACTTTGCCACAAAGCGCCCCTCGCAGTATCGCTTGATGACGCAGCTCTTCCCCACCCCCAGGGAGCCAATGGAGATAATTTTAATCCGCGGCTCCACCCCGCCGGCGACGGAAGCGGAAGCGGAGGCGGAAGAAGAATGGGTGGGCCTCGTCTTTGCCATTTCTAAGCCTGTGTGTGTGCGCGTGTGCGTTTCTGACCGGCCTTCCTTAGGGAAAAAGGAACAGGCGGCAGCAGG
>NW_021704809.1:0-8528 GCF_003719485.1 Trypanosoma conorhini | reverse complement strand
GGAAGAATAAAACGTGCTGCGTTGCCGGGCTTGTCACCGCCCCCGCACCGCATGCAGCCTCGTGGAAGAAGAAAAAAGTGTATACCACGTCCAAGTCGCCTTTTTTCCTCCTTCCACACACAGAAATAAACTTTTCGTTTTTTTTCTTTTTAAAGGTGACACTGAGTAGAAAGTGCGCCCGACAATGTAGCTACCTTTTGTTTCCTTCGTCTCTTCTTCTTCCTCCTCCTCTTTCTTACCCTCTCTTTCTTTCTTTCTTTCTTTTTTTTTTCTTTTCCCCCATCCGCTTGGTTTCTCTTTTCGGTCATTCCCAATAATGAGGAGATATAGATATATATAATAAATATATAAGTTTCTTCCCCTTGCCGCCTTTTTTTTTGTTGGTGGTTTTGTTTTGTTTTGTTTTTTTGTTCTTTAACCCTCCTTGCTGCCGGCCACGCCGGTGGCCTTGTTCTCCGCCGCCCTCGCCGCGCATTCGTCCCGCACGGGGTCAAAGTATGGGTGCTGCATGGCCTCTAACGCCTGCACCCGCTTCACATGGTCGTACTGCAGCAGATGATCTAGGAAATCGAGGGCCTCTGCCGAGCACAGATGTTGATTCTCCCGGGTGATAAACGTGCTCCAGGGTTTCTTGCTGTGACGCCCCACTGCCGCCTCCAGGAGAGGCGACAGCTTCAGGTTGTACTTTTGCAGATACCCGAATAACTCATCGGTGCCTAGAACTTTAGCAATGCGAACCAGCTGATCGTTATTGTCCTTTCCATGGAAAAATGGCTCCTTCATAAATATCATGCCCGCGAGCATGCACCCAAGCGACCACATGTCAAGCCTGTAATCGTACATGGGAAGCTCAACTAAGAGCTCCGGGCCCTTGAAATAGCGCGATGCCACACGGGCATTGTACGTCGTGGCGGGATGGTAAAACTCCGCCAGACCCCAGTCAATGAGAACAAGTCTACGTCGGTTGTGGTCGATCGTGATGTTGTTCGGTTTGACGTCACGGTGCATGATCCCCATGGAGTGGGCATACTCCAAGGCCCTGAGAAGCTGAAAAACATAGTAGCGGACGTCGTAGTCCGTCAGCATGGGAAACGTGGTGCGGAAATCCGAGGATGGAACGTACTCAAAGATGAACGAGGGCGTCTTACTGCATGGATCGCGTACCACGTCAAACAACTCCACAATGTTGGGCCCGCCCTGAATATTTTGAAGAATCTTGAGCTCCCGCAGTATCTTTTTCTTCTTCACAGGCTTGAGCACCTTGATAACCACCTGCCGATGGGCCTTAGTGTCCCACCCTAGAAACACATCGCTGTACTTTCCTCGTCCAATCTTCTCAACTATCTCGTAGCGCTCGGGCGAACTCCATTGGATTCGAGCAGACTCGTAATCCCAGTACTCCCGCGGCCTGTCTACATTAACACGAGCATACCGGTGCGCACCATCTGGATTGGCCTCGGGTGGCGCAGACATCGCCGTCGATGATCACTTTTGTCGTTTTGTTTTTGTTTTTTAGTTTTGTCGTTTTGAAGTGAGGCAAAAAAAAGTAAAAAAGAAAAAAAAGAAAAAGGGTGTGGGGGGTGCAAGAAACTACTCCGCACGGTGCATTTGGGCGTGGCAGGTGGGCGCAGAGGAGGAAACAACAACCACACGAAAAAAAAGAGTGTAAGAAAGTGTAAAAAACAAGGACAAAAAAAAGGCCGACTGGTTTGTACAAGGAATCACAAAACCTTCTCTGACAAAACAAAGAAGGCAGATCCCATTACTATAACTGTGCATATACATATTATGTATGTATGCCGTATGTTTCATTTCTTTTGTAGTTCACCGTTTTTTCGTTGTGGAAGAAAAAAAAAAGGAAGGAAGGAAAAAAATGACGTTTGGACCGCTAATTGAGTATGACCACCCGGCTCCCCCGCTTTACGGAACTCTTCAACAACGGAGCGTGCTCGAGGCCCAGGAATGCCATCTTTAGAGGATATTGCTGGTTGGGCAGGTAGTGAGCTTCAAGACAGAATTCAAACAGCTGTCTTCCCAGTGGAACATTGGGCCGGACCTCCACAACGTAATTCTCCTTTACCAGCGCCATTTTCCAGTCCACCACGGCTGCCTCAGAAAGCCCTAGTTTATACGCAATACGCCGCAAAAGATCAGGAGCGAATTCCGCGTGGTCAATGTAAATGCTAAACGGATCTCCGTGTGTTTCGACAGAATTTGAGCGCTGGCGAACCAGGGTGAAGTGGTGTACATGGATGAGGGATTGATTTTGCGGGGGAATACCCTCGATGTGCCTTGGTATTTGCTCAATACGATACTCCGCGCTCTCCTCAAACGTTGAATGTCCAAAGGTGTGTGGATGGTCCTTGTCAAACAAGTTGTAGATTCTTCCCCGCCAAACGTCAACGAGTCGGAGCTCCTGCCATGCGTCTTCAGGATCAAGCTCCCTGTAAAACTTCATATCGGCATCAAACAAGTCATTCGGTTGCCCCTCCCTTTCCTTCTCGCTCCTCGCCAAGACTGACGTTGTCGCAAAGGAAGAAATACCACTAGGCTTCGCCTCCTGAATCTCCTTAACACACGTCCTGAAGAGTTCCTTCGGCGTGATTGGGGCTTCTAGTGGCAGCAACACCCAGTGTTGACTAATTGGCTTCACTCGCTCGCTAAATAATTTGAACTGCAGAGAATGTGCTGCCTCGATCTCCGTCACGGCGTACTTGCAATACTCATAGTAAAGATACCGTGAGCGCACCTCACGCCGTTGCACCGGAGGTGATAACAATCGTCCGAGAGTTGGGCGCTCCGCTCTTCTACCCTTCATAAAATAAGGCAACTTCGTCTCCGGGTTGTGCATCGTAAAACGAATACGATCATAATTTAGCGGATCACCGATAAGACGCGCCACATACCGCTGCAGGTGTTCATACGTCATGGTTTCCGCTAGCTGCGTGTCAATCAGCGTCGGATACGAAGGCGGAAGATTCAACTTAATCTCCACAGGAACGCGACGCCTAAGAAAGTGCTGGAAACTCACAATATCGGGATAAAAAATACCGCTTTTGTCCTCCTCAGAACATGGCTCTTGCCATACTAAAATATCGCCAGAATCCAACACCGGTGAACATTTAGAATAGGTATTGTACTCGGACTCGCACAGTACCGATAACGCCTCCTTTTTTTTCCCGGCACGTTCTCCAGAACTGGGCGTGAATGCATCACCTAACGGTGTCTCAGAGAAGGGCGCAGCCAATGTTTCAGAGTCGCCTATACATGAACGGTCTCCTCCGCCCAAATGGTGATTGGGTTTTAGATTTTTATCGGGGGGAATCTCTGCAATACGTTTCCGAATAAATGGTTCCATAAGCGCAATCGCCTTTTCTGAGGCCACGGTTTTCCTGTGAACCAGAACCGTACTTCCCAAAAAGACAACTTTCAATCGCAGAGGAATGTACAGTTTATGATGAAACAGTTCATACTTAACCGCGTCATCCTCCCCGTCCTCGTCAACTTCAACATAATTGGCATTAGAAGGGGTTATAACAAAAACGCAGCTTTCCTTTTCACCACACAAGATATCCGCTACTGTTATACCTTGAACAACTTGCTTATGTAAACGAACATGATTATTTTCCCCTCTCGCTGCCGAATACCAAAGTAGTTGTTCAGAACTAGGAATACCCAATTGCTTTTCAACGAACTCTTTAAATGCAGGTAGGGCTTCAGTACTCAATAAAATCCTAAGCGTTGTATTTGAGGGAAACTGCCGGTCTCGCGGTCGACGACAAGACAGAAACTCTTGCTCCTCCTCAATGTCGCATGGTTGCAGAAAATAAATCCTTCCGTAGAGGTGATCTTCAGCCTGCTCTTTCAAAAGTCGTTCATATTGTGTTTGCTCCCATTCTAATTCGCGCACGACATGCCATGGAACCTCATCGGCCGCAATGGGTCGCAATAAATGCCCCATTTCAGAGGTTCGTACATACACCAACATATAGGCATTAGTTGTATTCGGAACTTCTGAACCCCAATAATTGAGTTCAAATCCACCGAAATTCGCCCCGAAAACCTCTCGAAGAGAAGCTGGCGAGACAATTTCGTCATTAAATCTATACCATGCATTTGAACACCTTAAGAAGCAGAAATAATGACCAAATCCAGCATCAGAACCGGAATGAACTAAAACGCTACAAAGTGTATAATTTGTGTCCTCTTTCGAAGCATGAGGCATATATTTCGATAAATCCAAGTTATTATAGTAATCCCAACGACTCAAAACCTTGGTTTCTCCCTTCTCTATATCGTAGTCAAATCTTGCCAAGTGCAGAAGCAAAATGGGTGGGGTACGTTTTAGGCGCACACCCTTTTCTGCTCGATGATAGGACTTTGTCCCATTATTTTCCAAGCAGTACTTGTTTTTCCCATCCAGTACCTCCACCTGAAACAATCGTTCAAAGCTTGTGTAGATATCGGTGGTGTCCTTCACGAGCAGTTGAATATCGTAGAATAATTCCTCCCTCGATCCATGATAATCTACCTCGTCTACGCAGACAAAGTTTTCCAATACTCCAACAAATAGTTGACTGATGGCATTCTTCTTTGTACTAGGTGAGGAATCCCTTTTTTCGGGTTGTTGAACCTGATTCAATTTGTTTTCCAAGTTATCCAACAACGTGCATGTCATTTCGTGAACATCGTGTTGGATGAAGCTGTCGGTGGCGCTCCATCCAAAGGATTCAGTCAGTTCTGTGGTGTCGACCGCCTCGCTTCCTCGTTGAAGAAGACAAAATAATCTCTGAAGAGCATATGGAATAGATTTTGCTCGTTTAACACCCATATCATTTTTTTCCACCCCCTCCTCGCCAGTTGGCATTTGATAAATGGTCCAGCGAAACTCTGAGATATGAAATAATGCTTGTAGTAGGGAGTTCAAATAGCAAGTCGCTCCTTGGTTTAGCAATCCATTGTACTTGGTCTTTGAGTTAGCACCCCCGCTATTTAAAACCATCTTTCCTTTAGGGCGGGGAATACGCTCTTCGGGCTTCTCCGTCGCAAACGCCTCACTGTTGACGAAAGAATAACCAAGAAGGGGGGCGCCATTTAAAGAAGGACTCCAATGGTGTGCGCTCAAATGCGGATGTAGCATGTAATTGTCGACGATTGAGCCTGATCCATGAATTGAAGTCAAGCTTTGCAACGCTCGAAGGAACACCGGGTGAAGGGAACTGTGGATACCGCATTCCTCAAATACGGCAATACGTTCTCTGCCAGTCATAGTTGCCAAGTCGGCCAATGAGGTTTGGCATTTCTCCAAATCGGCTTCGGGGGGCAGTAAAAATTTATCAAATAAGTTGTCATTCCAAAAAACGTGTCTAACGACACTAAGCAAATGTAGCATTTTTTTACTATACGACAAAAAGCAAAAAGAAAAAGAAAAAGAAAAAAAGTATATGAAAGAGCAAATGTATCGGTAAATATAAATCATACACTTATATTCTTAGCATTGTTATACCTCTGATGATGAGTATTATCATTAATCAACCTCAGACTACGGCAATCATTGAGAGAAGTTCAATGATATATATATATATATATATCTATATATCTACATCAATTCTCAAAATGCACAAACAAGAGCAAAAGAAAAAAAAGGGGTGTAAGTCTAGCGCGAAGACTACATATCCGAGAATCGCTGAATAACAATAAGCGTAAAATCCTTGTCCGGGGCCACCATAATTTCATTCTTTTTGCTCCGTATACGTAGGAAGGAAAGATCATTTGTCGGATCCAATTCTCTCACACAATGGCGAGCTTTTGCAGCTAATGCCGTGATCAGTTGCGCATACTGATTCTGAGTTACGGTGTCTTCAATGGTGCTTCTGATAGGCACACCCTCATTGTTCACAACAATTATACCTGTCACGTTCGGTCGCTGGCTAATACGCTGAAAGGTTTCCTCGATCTCAGACATTTCTACCAATTTGAATTCTTCCTCTTACTGCTGTTGCTAGTGCTGTGTTATTCTTTAGTTTTTTTTTCTTTGCAGTTCACCTAGGAAAGCGTGCAAAATGCATTCGAAATAGCATTATAGGTAAAGCGAAAAAAGGACAGGGAGTAAGAAGAAGAAAAAGAAAAAAAGTAAACAGTAAAGATCCAAGTAATTATCCCAGGCTAAAACATCCATAGGAAAATACGACAAAAAATCCGATGAGTTCCTTTCAAGAAGGAAAAAAAAAGGAAAAAATACGATCAGAAATGGTCCTGAGCATATTGGCACACAAAACAGCGCTATTAAGAAAGAAATCCAAAAGCTGTAATCCTCATGATTTTTACTTGCAGTTGGGAAAGCTTTAACGGATCCAACCTCGCCTCTTGGAAGTAAACGATGAATAAGGGTAAACATGTTTCCTGTTTTTTTTTACGGGAGCTTTTGTCCAATCAACGGTCTTTTTATCAGCCAGACCAAGACTCAGAAGGAGTATGAAGCTAGAAGTGCAGATGCAAAACGGCCATGTGTGTGTTTTTTTTCTTTATTTAAGCCATAAGAAACGAGGCATGAAAAATGTATATTCCGCCCTCCTCATTCGAGGGAACCATAACACCAGTCAGCCTCTTTTGTTCTCTCGTTTTTTTTGTCGCAAGCTCAAAGAAACAAATAGATATATATTCAGTCCCGTTTTTTGTGGGTTTTTCTTGTCGATTTCCTACGAGAAATCATCTTTGCAACAACAAAAGTAACAACAGCAAGCGCGCCACTAATAAAAAACAAAACATCCAAATCATGCTGTTCAATAAACGGCAACTGGACGAAGCGACAGAAAAAATCCTCATTATCAAAACCCAGAGAAACCACGAATTCAATAACATCCGCTGCCTTTCTTGATCCCCCCATCACATATCCCATGCGCCCAATTTTCATGAGATTACCGATGATGTCTGGATTGTTTTTAACCTGCATAACTTCATTGATAAACCGAGAGGGATGCAAAACAGCTTTATCTAACACCACCCCTAGCCCAGCAGCTTGTACCCTCGCACACATATCCGCTTGATCAGAGGAAAACCCCAATCCCAGCATTGGAACCCCACTCTCCAGACTCTCATAAACCGAAACACCTTCGCAATGCGTTAAAAATACCTTTGTGTTTTTATGTTGCAAAATAGAGCGTTGTGGAACTAAAAAAGAAGATGATACTCGGAAACGTGCCTCATTCTTTTTGGCCTTCAAGGATGCATGCCGATTATCAGGAATCTCCCAGAAGACACACATTAACGTCTTCTTGTTAAAGACTTCAACAGATTCATATAAACTGTTTGTCCATTCACTGGGCATGTGAGAAATAGACCCCAGATTTATATAAAGAATACCATCTGTACATCCATTCATCCATGAGAGCCAACTGCTATTGAGAGACTCCGTTTCCCTGCCACGAGGACTTAGGAATCCAACCGAGTGAACATTCGGACAAAAGGGCTGGGCGACATCCAAACCGAAAACAAAAGGTGCAATTATTTGCCGTTTATAAAGGAGACTCTCAAAGGATTCATAAGATCCGTCTATTTTCGTATTATGCATCTTTGCAATCCAGTAGTTTACTCGCTGGACTAAGTAATTCTTCAGCCTCTGCTTTCCACTCATACGGACACTCAGTCCACTTCCAGCTGCAGGAAAAGAAGGGTTCATCTGAGCCGGCCACTGCGGTGACGACCAAAGAAAAATGGTGGGGATGTGCAAACTCCTAGCAAGGTTGTCCACACCCCAAGTTTCAATATCCACTATAAGACCATCGGGCAACGAATGCGCCTTTTGCAGAGCCGACTTTAATGCCAAAGCAAAAAATATGTTGAAGTTCCTTCTCGCGTGCTCCTTTGAAATAAACATACGTATATCTGAGAATAATCCTGTCCTTTCATTGTTATTTGTGTAGGATTCATTGTAATCACCAATCGAAACACACTCGCATCCCAGTATTTTGTGGCATTCAACTAAAAAGGACTCAGGGACGTAAACGGTCACCTCATGACCACGCAGACACAATTCCTCCACAATACCGGACATCATACTAAAACGACCTGTTTCAGTAAATGGAGCCACCCCAAGTTTTAGAGCATCAGCCCCTGAAAACATAGGCCATATTGACGCCACTAGTAATAGGAAAAATAAATACCCAGCAGTTATTTTCATTATTTTCCTGCTTTACAAAAAACAGAAGACAAAACTACAAAGGGAAAAGTAAAGAAGCCAGGGAAGGTTTAGCAAAAAAAAAAACAGATGGGAAGTTACTACAAGGAGAAGCAAATATGGACTCAAGATTTACATAGTAATACCTTTTTTTTAGCATCTCCAATAAAAACACTTTCGAATCAATATTTTGAAACCTCATCCATGAAAGCGGAACAATGCCGCTATTTGCCCCCTAAACTGTCTTGAGACCGTGAAATTTAACCAAAAAGCATTTTTGCTTTTTTAATCCGCCTTTCTATACATGCATGCTAATTGCTTAATTCACTTTACTATCACGTGCATTCCCTTC
>NW_021704798.1:3336-8728 GCF_003719485.1 Trypanosoma conorhini | reverse complement strand
GGACAAGCAGAAAAGACTTTCACTTTTGAAAGCCAAACTGAGGGAGGATCACCATTTTCGTCCGACGTGTAGAATTAGATCCATCGCTGGCTCAACGATTCATGGCCTCCTTGGTAGTGTAATCTTTTTTGTAGTTCGTGTCCCCTCGTCTCTCTCTCTCTCTTTTTTTTTCCTTTTGTCCTTGCATCTTGCTGTCTGCTGTTTCTTCTGCCTCGGTTGCTTGGTTGCCTTTCCATTTTTATGCGGGCTACTAGGCCGGTCGGCAGACTGCGCGTCAGGTTCACGGGGGTTGGGGTAGTCTCTGTCGGGGTGTTCGCCTTCTGGCTGTCATCCATGGATAGATGTGTTGTACACTATGCGGTTCAATTGTTTGGCTCTCGATGTCCCCAATGCGCGTTGTGGGGAGGGACAAAATCAGACGAAAGAAGCCTAATATGGACGTTGAACTCCCGCATTTTGTTTTACTTCTTTTTTCTGAAATGAAGCGAAGAAGCCCACAACAAAAGGGAGGCGGAGATGTGTTCTTCGAACGCTTTCTGTTGTCACGCAGACGACCAGCTAATATATATATATATATGTTTTCCCCTTTTTTTCTTTTTTTTTTGTTCGGGCGGGAGGGGGAGGCAAAGGCCACGTTCGGCATCTGTAGTTATAGGTGATATTCATGTGATCCGTTGCTTGTATTCGGTTCCTCTTTTTTTTTTCTTTTGTGACCACTTTTCTTTGCTTGTAGGGCACTGATCCCAGCGGACGGTGTTTGAAATGAGAGGTTGGTCCGGCGTACGTGCGTTACTGCTACCGGCAAACTGCGGTGCAACTTCCTGGAAAGGGGCAACGCTGCTGCTGCAGCGCTGTGGATGCAGCAGGCAGGACGAAGCGGCTGTCTCGACGACGGCCTCGACAAGTGTTTTGCGAGAGTCTCGAGACCCGATGGCAACACTTACGGCCGTTTTTAGGACGCATCCGTCTGCGCTTCGCCTGCATCGGGAGCTGACAATTTGTCTCGCGCAAGGTGAGTCGGAAAGGGCGGCGGATCTTGCGTCTGTACTCGCGGAAACTGTCAAGCGTGTCTGCAACCAAATGGAGCAAGGGACTGTGGAAAGGGCAAAATCTGCATCTTTTTCTACACGCACTGATTCCTCTGAGGCGGAGGGCGGAGATGGTGCTACGGAGTACGTGCCTCCCATGGGACCGGGGGACATTGAGTTCTCGATGGAAGCGACGCGCCGTCGTGTGCTTGGCACGAACGCCGCCGCGGCCTTCATCAAGGGGGAGAGTGAGGACCCCCCTTCAGGCGATGCAGGTGCCTCTGCCTGCGACAAGCCACCCTTCTGGAGGCAGCCGAGTGCGTTGCGGGTAACGCTGCTCGAGGCCTCTTTTGAGATGACGCTGGCTGAGGGCGATGACGCTGAGAACCCACTTAGTCCACGAGGCACGGGGGTGGAGGAGCATGAAAAGGAGAAGATGGCTCTCCTGGACGAATACCTGACACGAGAGAAGAAGCGTTGGGAGCTGCAGAAGGGAGCCATTGGGCGTGCTGTGCTCATGACGGCGCAACAACTCGGCATTACGCCAGAGGATCTTCACATTGCACTAGAGGAAAAGAATGGTACCAAACATTTCTCAAACCGAGATGGGTGTCTTCGTGTGCTGAAGCACTGCAACTTAATTATACGGGGCGAGGCACCAGAGGTGGAACTTATGGCGGAGGAAGCAGATGGAGGTGTGCGGGCGGCAGCCGAGGAAGAGCTTGAGGTGCTTGTGAGCCGCATGCAGGCACTTGGCTCACCGCTCACACCAGAAGAGAGGGAGATGGCTCGGTTTGAGCTTATCCTGACAAAAAGCAAAATGAGGTACGTTGTTGGCCTGCATCGCGAGTTACAGATGGCGTTGGACGCTTCCGAGGCTCTTCGACGCGAGGCCTCCCAACAACAAGTTTTCTCTGGTTCGGGATTTTTTACGCAGAAAGTCGTCGAAAGACTTAACAAGGTCGCACCGGATGGAAGTGAGACAGGTGCAGAAGATGTTGAGCTGATTGAGACCCTCTCTGCACCGGTGCTGCCCTTCACATTTATGCTTAAAATGTGCCTCTGGTTTGACGTCCCCCACGCGATACATGAACCACCTCCAATGCAGCCCTGTTGAGAGGACAAGGCAGCCTGAATTGAGGCTGTGTGTGTATGTGTGTGTGTGCAGCTGCTCTTTTGTTTGTTTTTTTTGTACTTGCTTCCTATCTTTTCTACTGCTGCTTTGCACGTTGGCCTCAATTCATTTTTCTCCGTGTTTATGCGGTCCTTTTGCGCCTTTTATTTTTTTCTGTACGTATCTGGGTGTCTGTCTGTGTGCGTGAGAAAGAGGGGAGGAGGTGCATTGCCTCTCATTTTTTTCTTTTTTACCTCCCCCCAAAAAAAAAAACGACGCAAGTAGAAAAACTCTCGTCTCTGTGGCGGTGCACGTGTTTGGCCGGCCAAGATGTCACGGCGGCGGAGCATGCCCTCCTCCGATCGAAGAAGTGGAGGTGACGACAACATACCAATTACCTCGTATCGGGGGGCGGTTTTGCCCGAGTTGAACAGCGGCCTGCAGCGGGTTGGCCACACCATTGTGGTCTACAGGCATGACTTGTACCTCTACGGGGGCTATGGGCCCAAGAATGTCTACCCGACTGGCATCTTTTGCAACGTTAAAATGACATTGCAGTGGCGGGAGATGCGTGGAGTTGGTGTGGTTCCAGGAGGACGCGCTAACCACAGTGCCATCATACACGAAAGGAAAATGATCGTGTTTGGTGGCCATCGTAATTTGGAGGTGCTTGATGATCTGTACATTGTCAACCTTGAAAACATGCGGTGGGAGAAGGTGAATTGCGAGCGAGCCCAAGGGCCTGGGCCTGTCTTTTCACATGTGGCCGTGTACGTGCCGCCAACGCAGGCAATGGTGGTTATTGGAGGATTTCATCAGCGTCAACACAACATGTACATCGCACATTCCTTTGATATTAGAAACCGAGTATGGAATGGAATTCGCGGACCGAATTCCGTGAACCCGCTTCATGTGCAACAGTGCTGTGCAACATATCACAGCTCAACTAGCTCCATCATCGTTATTGGAATCGTGGAGGAAACTGTATTGCTGACTGCTCCATGTGATACACCCAGTGTATTCATGATGAATGTGCATTCCGGTATGTGGGTGGAAGTCAATACTCCGGCTTCTCCAGAAACTCCCATTCCATTCCGCATCACTAGCGTCTGGGAATATTTTATCCGAGACGTGATTAGCCTGGGTGGCGTCTATGACGATAGCCGCCAGGAATGGCTGTTTCCAATGCTGTTATCCTCCATTGAGAGTTTTCTAATGTGGAGAAAGGTGGAGAAGTCTTCCTCGTCGGTGGCGACCGATTCGAAAAACCGGGCAAGGGCGAAGTTGACCAGTTATGGTTTTTTTAGACTGCAGCTGCGTGACATGACGTGGTCCGTCGTCCCCATAAATTTTCCCAGACGAGTGTTGGCGGAGTTGATGGCGCGCAAAACCTCGCGACGCGGCTCCGTGGCCGACCAACGCATCAGGGCTGCGGGACAGCGCGGTAGGGCCTCGATAGAGAGTAAACGACCGCTGCCGGTCTTTTCCGCCAGCGGCGTTTCACGCTTTCAGCGGAAGTACGCCTTCGCGACGACGGAGTCCTCGGCGATGCGTGGAGGAGCCCGTGCGCCCTACAAACTTATCGTCATGCACGGTGGCCTTGCGACGGACGACTACGTCATGCTTCTCTTCACGCCATTTTTAAAGCGGCGAACGTCACACGCCGCCAACCCGGCGGACACTTTTATTGCCTTTGGCGAAGTGGATTCACTCGCCACCTCAATCAATTCGCGGAGCGGCAGCACCGGGGGGCACTCCAGCGTGGGGTGGGACGAAGAACAAAGCGTCTTGGAGAACGAGCTCTCTCGCCTGATGTCGGGGGGTGAAAGGAAAAAGGAACTCCGCTTCTTTTCTGACGAGGTTGCCGACCCCAATCTCTTGGTTGGCCGGGCGCACCGCCTCAGCAGCGACCCCACCCTCCTGCCGCTGCTGCCAAGCACCCGTGGCGGCAACAACGCCCAACGCTTCGCGGTCTTGTATCATCCTCGGAACGCGGTTCACACTGACAAACTCCTGCCAGACCCGGCATGCCCTGTCGCGGTGTTGGACAAGGACTCTGACGTCGCGGCGTGGGCGGAAAACTTCTACGCAGAGACGAGGCAGTGGATTGCCTCCAGCTTGGGGGTGGTGCGGGAACAAGAAAAGGCGGCACGTCGAAAAAAGAGGCGAAGGGGCTCCACCCGGACGGCAACGGAGGACAGCGATGACAGCTCCTCCAGCAGCAGCTCGACACCGACAAAGGACTCTGGTGAGACGCGGGATACGCAAGGGTTGTCGGTGCCGCAGGAAACGGCCCCCACAAAGCCAAAAGACTTTTTTCTCGACAAGAATTTGGAGGTTTTTGATTTCAAAGACGTCGAAATTCGGCGAGTTTCGTACTACAGCAAGACGCCTTTTATATTGCCTGGGGAAGCACCGGAGAACATTGGTAGGCTGCGTATGAGAGTTAAACGAACTCATGAGGTTCAACGACTTCCCACCGCCGTGTTTCAACGCTCCTCGCTAGGGAACGTCACAGACGTTGGTGGAGCCACTGCATTTCTTATCATGACTTCCGCCCTTGCGCGGTTTGCTGATGCGTCATATGAGGCCGGACGGCAGCGGGCACTTATTCGGTGGCGCTACCTTCGCGTGATGGTGTTGAACGGCGAGGCAAATTTTATTATGCATCGCGTGAATCAGGAAGAGGCAAAGGTGCGTGGAATAGACGTCTCGAGTACCTCGCAGCTCACACTCGCGCCGGAGCTGCACAAGAAAGGATTGGCTGTGAAGGTGCCTACCAGACCCGTTCCCTATGCTGTTCCAGTCAAGCCCTCCGTTAAGGTTCGGTCGACTGAGGTGACAACAAGCGGGCTTGTGCTCTATCACTGTGACAGGAATAATAGATGAGCACAGCAAATGAGGCTTTGTTCGGTCTTCCAAGTGAATTTTTTTTTCGATTTCTTTTGATTCTCATGTGTGTCTCTTTTTCTATGCATTTGCTCCGAGCATATATGTATCTTTAGATTTCTATTATTATTGTTTTTATATCTGGATAGAAAAAGGGTGGTGGTGGTTTTTGTTTGTTCCCATTGTAAGAGAGACTTGGTATTTATGTATAGTTCTGTATATGACCGCTCTGTGTGGCGTGGGAATTTCCCTTGCCTAAAACTGTGCGTGTCTTATGTGGAAGGAGGGAGTGACGATAAGCACGGCGTAAGTTCTGCATTATGTGTGGCACCTTTTCCTCGTATTATCGCCGTGCGCCGTA
>NW_021704798.1:0-3137 GCF_003719485.1 Trypanosoma conorhini | reverse complement strand
CGTTCCAAACTTCCACCTTTATTTATCTACTTCCATCTCTTCTTCTGCTTATGTCCCTTTGCTGCCGCGTCCAATCGTGGGTTGCGTGGCCGAGAGGGTAAAGGAAGGAACAGGGGGTGCAGTCGTCCGCGCATTCGTAGCCGCATAGAAATACACTTTAGATAACCTTCTTTATTTAACAGCAACAGCCACAAGAACGGGAGGAAGAAGCCGAATATAAAATAAAAACAGTTGCCTGCACCTCATGTCCCTACCTGGATCCAGGGTGGAGGCTGAAAGAGACAATTCCACGTTGGTAAGCCCGTTTCGAAATGTAAAGCGTGATGCGCATCACCACACAAATGAGACATTGGGAGAAGAACTCCTCACGCCGGCAAGATCGTCTCAGCGGGGAACGCGGCGGGAGCTCCTGACAGACCCCCATTCCCACCCCAACTTGCCATCCCCCGAGCCGCTACAGGCGTCAAGTGACAGAGGCCCCCTCCGTGCTGACTGGGAACAAATCCGTAAGGAGTACCATGTCCCTTGGCATAAGGAAAGTCAAAAGAGGTCTCTGGTAAATAACGGCAGTTATTCCGGCGCCTCAACCCCTCGTCAACACTCAGTTTCTCACCGACGCTCGGATCTCCGTCGACGCTCTGTTCCTCGTCGACGCACAGCTCGAGAAGGCTTGACCTCAGCTCTGGGGCAGGATGCAAACGATGCTTTGCAGCTCACTTCCCATAGTCCCTACACGGCTCCATTGGTTGTTCCTGATAACGAGTGGCCTTTTAAAATCAACAGCGGCCGCAGAAGCATCCACCTTGGACGTAATGAAGTTGGTGGGTCTATGCGGAGAGAAGAAGAGTTTTCCTCTATATCACCTTCATGTGAGGACATGCGGGGATCAGGGACGCTTTCACAGTCGCATCGGCACAGTTTATTTGTCTATTCTAACCCGGAGCAGCGTCATGAAGGGGAACCAGGCTGGCGGACGTTCGTGTCGACCGTGTCCACGCCAACTCAGCAGGACCTCACCGGCAGCGTACGAAGACGAGGAACCAGTCCCAGAAGAGCGTCTGTCACGAGGAGAGATGAAGAGCGTCCGGCAACACCAAACAAGGTGAGGTTCTGCTTCAATGCCGCGGATGCCGTTGAAGTGTTCGGGGATCGATTTATCTCGCCAGGGCGGAGCGGCGCAATGGCGTCTGAGATGCCTGCTCATAATATGCTGGGTGCAGGACGGATTTCGCATCGGCCGCCTGAAGCCATTGTGCCTGAAAGGGTGGGCGAGAAAATGGCGGACTTGCAAGCTCTTCTTGAAAAGGACCTGGAGACGCGGGATGCGGGGGACGCGGCTCGCCTGGAAGACGGCTTTCCCGCCTCTAAGGTGGGGGTGAATGGCGCGGAACCAATTCCTCTTTTGCAAGGTGGCACAAACGACCTGAACACGAACGCCTCCCGAACGGCGTATAACGCTAACGTGCCCAGCGCGGCGGCGGAGACAGGCGTGGGGGTTAACGAAGCAGCCGTCGTGGCGGCCCCGCCGCAGGCGCCTAATGACAACGCATTGAATTCTTCTGCTAAATTGAATGACCATTATTTGCAGGGGCCTGCTAAAGCTGCCGGCGAGGTGCGTGAGTTGGGTGAAGGGGCTACCGCACTAGGGAGGGAGATCGCAAAGTCCACCAGTGCATACACCAAAAATGGGTCACCAACGTCGATGCCTCTCGACGAGAGCCCAAAGCCGTTTTCATCTGCAAAACGCCGGGATGAAGCGAGTGCGAAATCCACAACTGCTGCCTCGCCCCCATCCAGCGGTGTGGCAGGGTCGCAACAAGATACCAAGGCTGTCACGCAACAGCTAAATCCCACAAATGCCACGTCAGCTTCACCTGGCTACGTCGATGCAAACGTGACGAAGACCAATAACCTCGGTATGCATACCATTCAACGAGATGCTGCATTGGAGGGGGAAAACTTGACTCCTCAGGCCTCGCTTAGCGGTGGAGCAGGAGCGTTGGAGATTTCTGGTATAGAAGGAAGTCGAGATGCATCCAGTGCAGCGGGAATTGCGGCTGGATACGGCCCTGTGGCAGAAAGCATTCGTGCGGCAGGTAACAGCGAAGCGAAATCTGTGGATTTCACGGTAGAAAGTCCTGTGGCGGATCTTGATTCTCCTCTCAGTACGTTCTCGTGGCCGGTGATCTCCTGCTCGAGCAAAGAGGAACTGAGGCCCGTAGCTTTGCCTAGAGCCGAGTTTATGGTACGCTGCCTCTTGGACATCTGATTCTGAGGCCTGAACTGGCTGCCTGCAGCAAAGCTCGTGGGAGAGAGGTCAAGGGAAAGGGAGAGGCAAAAGGAAACCTGAGGTAAAAAGGTTTAGTGTACGCGTTGTTTTTTTTGTTTCACGCTGTGTTGGTGTTGGATTTGGGAAAGCGAGGCAAAGAGGCAGAAAAAAAAAACGGAGGGGGAGGGGAAAAAAATAACGCAGAAGTAGGGAAATGGGCACAAAACGGGGTTTATTAGGATTTTAAAGTAGTACTGTTTGTTGATTTGTTTTTTTTTCGTTATCTACGCGTGACTAACGACCAGAAATTATTGTCACTGCAGCTCGGAAAACGAGAAGGCAATGACCTTTTTTTTTCTGGACATGTATGTATCTATAGTTATATGTGTAAGCGTTCCATGATTCCCTTTTGTAGTTTACAGAGCGGAAAAATAGGGAGGGGGGATGCATTATACAGTGCTAGTTTTTTTTTATTTTCCTTGCTTTCGATGTTTTTTCCCCCCTTTATGCTAGGTCTGGCGCTGTGGCGGCGCAAGGAAACTTCCATTTTTTGTTTCTTTTTGGTGTAGGAGGACCCCTTCTCCCCCACTCTACTTCGTACCGTGTTCTCTACAGTGGTATGCATATACGCCTAATCGAAGGATGCTTCGTTGCCACTCCGGTTGCTTCTCCCAATGGGAAAAGCTGATATGAGTGTTCGCTTTCACACTTATAGTGAGAGGGAAGGACAGAGCAGGGCGGTGTTGTTAATAGGGCCACCGCACTGAACACATGTACTAATTATGATGCTGCATGCGGGGGTGGCGTGAAATGGGGGGTGTAACGCATTAACAAATAAAAAGAAGAAAAGGCACGCACGCAAATGAGC
>NW_021704808.1:0-8546 GCF_003719485.1 Trypanosoma conorhini | reverse complement strand
ACGGTCGTTTCGTTGTAATGTACGTGTTTGTTTTTTTTCGTTTTTTTTTTTTTTTTTTTTTTGGGGGGGGGGGGGACTTTTCGCCATGTAATTCGTCTTCACAGCCATGCGCACTTTCTTTTGGCCCTTTTAAGACGCGAGGGAGCGAGGGAGGCGGAGGGGCCACTCTGAGTGCGTGAAGGACCGTGGGGTTTTGCAGGGCGCAAAGGTGCAAAAAAAAATAATAAAAGAGTAAAAGAGTGTGGGAGACAACTTTGAATGTTTACACACGCACACACACACACACACACATGCAACAATGCATGCGTGCACGTTTACAATTTGTGTTTATGTACTTTGTTACGCTGGAATGAACATCTTCTCCTGTGGAGCATTTATATATATGCATATATATACTTGTCTGTGCGTTTTTTTTTTCTTCTTCGTTGCTTTCCGCACTGAGGACGTATACTCTCCTTTTTTCCTCATGTTTCGTGTGTGCACTGTCACTCCCTGCCCCTTGCCACCAAAGGAGTATTATTGCCTGACGTATTTGAGAAGGGGCGTTTTCAAAGGTGGGGGAGTCCATGGATATGTATTCTGCAACTCCGTGGACAGGGCACGAAGGTAGTACAAATATATATATATATATATATTTTGGTTTGTTTCTTCTTTTTCTGTTGTTGCTGGTGTTACTCTCTTCTTCTTCTTCTTCGACGGCTTCGTGTGGTTGACGTGAGACCGTTGGTTTTGGGTTTGTACACGACCTTCCAGCCTGTTTTTTTTTCTTTTCGTTTATCTTTTCCCCACCTCCTTACGGTGCCCGCGGGTGGACGCGGCGAAGGGTGCGGGGTCCAGAAGAACAGACACCGAAGCGGATACGAAAAAACATCAACGACAACAACAAAAGAATTGGCCAAAAGAGATTGGCGAAGGCGAAGCAGAGGAAACAAAAGCGGGAAAGGGCCAAACACCGCGCCAGCTCACATTCGTCATTTCGGAATTACCCCCAACCGCTTAGGTAGTGGTTCCGCAACGGTTGACAAACACGAGGGACA
The DNA here is from genome assembly GCF_003719485.1 of Trypanosoma conorhini. Classification (NCBI taxonomy): domain Eukaryota; phylum Euglenozoa; class Kinetoplastea; order Trypanosomatida; family Trypanosomatidae; genus Trypanosoma; species Trypanosoma conorhini. Next base: position 7,509 of record NW_021704808.1, on the reverse strand, counting down.
GGAAAAAAAAACAGAGTGAGAGAGAGATAGATATATAAAGAGAGAATTCGCTGCACCCGCACACGCGTGTACACGCAGCATTGTAAGCGAACTTTAGTTGTACTATTTTTTTTTGTTTTTTGCGTGGTGCCTCTTTTGCTACACAATACGCATTGACTCTTGACGTCCCCTTGCCCTTGTCGGTGCCAGTTTATATCGTTGCGCGTTGGGGGACTGCTATAGTCGCCGGCTTAACTGATTCCATCCCCGCTTGCTTCGTCCTGGGCAGCCTCCTGTTTTGCCACGGGTCCAATCTATCATAACGAATATGACATCTAATCTCATTGACCACAGCTTTTTCTTCACACCCCTCGAGCGCGACCGCATCGCCCATGCGGAGACGTTTGTTGACACGCGTCCGAGCAGCCTGGTCACGGTGATCTTCCACCCACTCTGGCTGGCGATGAGTCGCCACGTGGTGCCTGAGATGGTGGCGCCCAACGCCATCACACTTGCGGGCCTGGTAAGCTCCATGCAGTCCTACCAAATTATTAGCGATCATTACCAAGTGGGGGAAGTGGATTCTGGTAGCCTACAGGATCAGACTCCCATCTTGTTGTCGTGTTTATTGTGTATTGTGTCGCTTGTGTGCGGCTCGCTGGATGGTGTTCACGCAAAGCACTTCCGATCTGCAACTCCGCTGGGTGACATTTTCGCTCGTGTCTGTAGCAGTATCTCGCGTATATTTTTTGCCCTGACACTTATGGAGGCCTTTCATGTGAGTGATCGTCAAACGGAATGGTACTTGCTCATGGCGCTGCAGTTAGTGGAGTTTAATACAGTGCTTAGTCGTATCAACGCAGATAACCTGAAGCGGGAGAAGGCGAAGAACCTCGCGTATCACCTTACTTACTGTTTCCGTGACTCGGAGTTGTCCTTATTGATCTTGTGCGCCTTAATTATTCGTCTGGTCTACCCCGACACGGGCTTTTATTTGTTGTTCACCTCCAATTTTCCCATGTACAGCTTCCTGCTATTGGTGATGTTGAGTTTTTTGAATGTGGCGTTGCTGAAAATGAATCGCAAGTACAAGAGTGGGATTGCGCTTTGTCTGAGTGCACGTTTTGTGCCTTTCTACAGACTTGTGTCGTTGAATCATTACAGCATTCTCAGCGTCATTAGTGGGGCTCTTGTGATTGCGCTTCTTTCAATAGAAGTGCACGTCAGCAACGTTGCCAGGCGTCGTGTGCATGCCGCCGTCTTGTTTATATGCGTCGGCTCCGTGCTTAATGACCTCTTTTCCATTGTCGCCTCAGTTCTCTACATTATTGGGATGCTCGTGGATCTTTCCTACTCCACCCGGATTCCCTTGTTTGTGCCGGTGAAGAACGTCTTTTGCGACGGCGTGTTTGACTTGTGTCATGCGGGACACAAAAGTTTCATGCAGAAGGCCTTGCAGCACGGCAACCGTCTCATTGTCGGCGTCTGCGGGGACGAGGACTGTGAGAATTACAAGCGACGCCCCATCATGACAACGGAGGAGCGCGTCAACGAGGTGCGGCTGTGCAAGTTTGTTTCGCAGGTTATCCCAAACAGCCCCGTCTCGGGGGTGACGGAGGAGATGATCAAGCGGCATAACATTCACGTTGTTGTTTGCGGCACCGAGTACGACCGCCCTGATGACACGTTCTACGCCGTCCCGAGGCGACTTGGGATTCTGCGAACCGCCCCCCGCGCCGAGGGCATCTCCACAAGCGTCTTGATTGCCCGTATTCGTGCGGCCACCGACGCCGATGTTGCGGCAAAAGATAAGTTGTCGGGGAACTCCGCTGTGAAGGAGGGGTCGTAACTCGCCCCCTCCCCAAGAGGGGCCATGCGTAGGCGCAGAAGCTGCGGGTGCGCGGGGGCGAGGCCGGGAACTTGTGCCTGCCGCAAAGCTGGCGCCGTCACGCGTGCCCCCACGGCGTGGTGCACAGTGGGCACCCAAAATGGGTTTCTAACAGTGAAGGAGGGCCGGAACGAGAGAGAGAGAAAGAGAGAGCTAGAAAAAAAAAAAAAACAGCTTGCGAAGCCACACACCTAGCACAGCCGAAACGGGAAAAAAAAGTAGGTTAAAACAAAGATGTGAGTGTAAGAAAAAAAGCGGGAGTATTGTAGGCATTCATTCTTCCGATCTCTTTTTTTTTTTTGTTCCCCCTCTTTGAAGACGGTCGTACAAACCCACGCAGGAAAGGTGATGGTAGGAGATGAATGGCGAGCGGGAGGCCTTCACAGGATCACATATTTGCTCCTGTTCTCCGACTGGTAAAGAAAACAAAACAAAACAGTAAAAAAACGATGTATTTTGCTTCCAATCATCCTTTAAATAATTTTTTTTGACTGTGCTTCCTTGAGCTGTCGCTCTGCGCATATGTTGCTTGGCGCTGTGAGGCAATTGATGGCCTTTGTTCCGTTGCCTACTCCTGTGTGGCTGCTGCTTCAATGTCCCGCTTCTCGGCGAGAACGTTGTCGTTGTTGTTCTTTTTTTCTTCCACACATGCACGGCAGAGGAACGAAGGAGAGAAAAATTAACGACAGAGCGCGAGGAACTTCACCACCGCCGAGGGGAATTGCGATTGCAGGGCGTCAGTTACACCCGTCGTTCCCGAAGCCGGCAGTTCGTCCCTGATAAGGAGAGGACCCACTAAGGAAGGGTTAAGGGAACCGCACCCCCTCGGTACATTTTTGTTTGCCAATATTCTTTGGCAGCTGCGTCAGCCCCTTGTTGTGTGCCTTTTTTTGTTTAATTGTTCTTTTTTTAGCGTGAGTGTGTGCCCCGCCTTTTCTGATCGCCGTTTCTGCGGCGCCCTCCGGCAAGCGACACCTGGACCCGTCGAGGCCGTCGCTGCAGGTTTTGGGAGGCGTCGGAGCACCGGGCGTTGACGACCACCCACCGCCCACCCCGCCGCCCCCGACGGAGGACGGAAACTGCACGGTCGCGTCCACTGGAGGTGACGCGAAGGGAAACGGCAAGAAACGGAGGAAAAAAAAAACAAAAACAAAACAGAATAAGCAAAAAAAAAATAATAATACGAAATAGAAAAAAAGAAAAGCACCCGCCGTTGGAGTGAAAGCTTGGGAGCGAGTGGGTGGCGTGATAAACAAAAAAACAAAATATAGAATTTGCAAATTAACTTCAAAACAACAACAACAACAACAACAACACGACAACAAGCAAACATTAAACGAGGGTTTGCGGGCGAGACGGAAGTGCAGTAAGTGTGATTGGCTTATTTCAAACATGTGCACTCCCAATAGTCACGTGTGTTGCGGGGATGCTATGTATCAGGCACATTTTGGTGACCGAAGCACGTTTGAAAATGGTGCCGCTGGAGGCACACAGTCACGGTTTTTTGGTTCAGCCATAAATTCCTCGTCATGCGCCTTGCGGGGAGGTTCGACCTCCTTGGCACCCTATGTCTACATGATGCAAGCAAACTCTGGAAGATCACCCGCTTGTATTCCAGCTCAAAGTGTTCCGTCTGCGTCGCCTACTCCTTTGACTGGGAATACTGCCGCTGTTACAAGTACTGCTTCGGCTGCTGTGTTGTCACCAGCTCCCCGTAGCCCAATCAGTGCGGTGAGGGCCCCTTTTCCCCAGCCGATGCAGCAGCAAACTGTGTTTATGGTAAATATAGGCGATGGGCAACCCATTCCTTGTGTACCCGTCCAGCAATTGGTCTTGGCCACTCCAGGCCCCTTAACTCCTCCTCAATTACTTGGGAGTGAGCCTTTCCACACGGGCTATAGCCGCAGCAGCAGTGGGAATTTTTCGCTTGAAGGATCTTCGAGAGATGCTGGAGAAAGAGCCCTCTCTCCGTCAACGCCGGTCGGATTCGTGGGTGAGGCGACAATTCCTAGTTTCCAGAATTCGGTTTCCCCGCTCGCATCACCTACCACGCATATTCTTCCGCATCCAATGCCTTTTGCCTATCATTTTTCCCCAACTACAGTGGAGCCAAATGGGAATAGCTTGGCTTCACCACAATTTGCCAATGTTCCAGGCAATGACTGCAGCAAACAAGCCCCCGCGCCTGCGCAAAGCAAGCCTGATATTAATGGTAATGAAAAGTGTGATAAGGTCAGTGGTGAGTCACGCGTTGATGTGTATGCTCCTGACTTTAGCAGCATTATTTCTCTTCCAGTCTCTGCGATTGCGCAGGTGCCACACGCGTCATTGGGCGTTTCACGCTTGGTTCTATGTCGAAAATATGTCCCTGGGCACCCGGAGAGCTGCTGGAAGGGTTCCATGTGCAAGTTTGTGCATGCCGATACAACAGGGGCGTCGCAGTGTCCGATTCACGTGAACTACTCCTGGCGAAGCGTGGAGCGCTGCACGTATCAGCGTCTTCCACCTGGAGAGATGATTTTTGTGTTGGCCCCAAATGGCCGGGAACCCGCCGAGACGTTTCCGAGTGAACGCATTCTGGTTACGCGCGGTAGTCTCAACCGGAAAAGTCACGCGGGGCCGCCCTCGCGCTGCGCCCACTACTACTTCAACCGTCTATGCAACCGAGGGGAGAACTGCAACTTTATTCATACCATTCATGTGGACCCGAACGTGGAGGAGGACTTTAAGCGTGCACCAGCTTCCAACACCATTGCGCCGATCAAAAAACGAACTGAACACTCAAAGCCACTTGCTTTCGAACGTTCCAGTGGGCTTGGCAAGGAGACTGCTGTGGCGAACAAGAAGAAAGCTGCCTTAACGTCGTGCTCAGTGGGACGACAGAATGCTCCTTCTGAGGGGTTTGACTTTGCTGCCAGTAGCGGGGCATCCGCCAATCAGAACTTTTACCTCGCAGTTCCTCAGAACGCCACACGCTTGTCGCCTTGCTCATCTTCGTCGGTGGGGGGTGGCAGCGCACGCAGCAGCTCCAGTGCGGTGACGAATCCCATTGAATGGACATTTGTGGATAACCTGGATTGTTCTATTTGGTCAGACGGTGACAAGACGCCTCTGCTTCCTTGAAAGAAACATAAAAAGGTGAGGTGTAGGATCACTGTACGTTTCTGTGCAGGGAATGACGTTGTTGTTGTTGTTGTTTATTATTATTATTATTATTTTTTTATGCGTCTGTTTTGGTTTGTTTTTTGCCCTTGTAGGTACAAAGGAGCGTGAGTGGGATATATTTATGTAAGTAGACAGATGCGTGCACTTGCACGCATGTATAACAATAAATACTTTTTCTATGAAACTGGAAGAAGGGAAGGAAAGAGCACGCGCTTCAAGGAACAACGAGCAAACAAGTGAATGACAGTGAGTGGAATTGAAGGAAACACATTATATATATATATATACATATATATATAGAGGCGGAAAACGCGCGCGTACGTGTATGGAGAAGTTCTTCCTACTCTGCGTGAAGGAGGGTTATGCCCGTCGTGCCTGGTCGCATCTAACACCGCTGTTTCCGCTCCTCCCCCCTCCCCCACCACCACCACCACTTTGTATTTTTTTTTCCTCCATATTGGTCTATATTTCTGTATCTATATTTGCATTTATGTTTAAATATGCGGTGAAAATAAAGAACTTCGGCTGAGACACATGAAGCAAGGCAAAATCAAAAAATTGGTGATATATATCTATATATCTATATATATATATATATATACCTATTTTTTTTTTCATGAGTAGGCGTTTTTTTTTTACTATGGGCAACTGCAATTTTTGTTTCAGATTTTTTTCTTGTCTTTCGGTGCAGGTGCTTTTTTCTCTACATTCAATTTTTTTTGCGCACTTGCCGCCACTTGTTTTTTTTTTTTTACTTTCTTTACTTTTTGTGGTTTGTGTTGTGGGTTGACAAGCCTCCGAGGAGAGAAGACAAATAACAAGATCCAAAAAGGTGATTTGTTATGTACTGCGCTCTTTTTCTGCACTCCACCTTTTTGCATATATCGATTTCATGGCTTCTCTGCCGTTGCACACACGTATATCCATATATATATATATGTATACTGTATGCGATTATTATGAACTACAGTTTGATTTAATTTGTGAATCTTCCAGCAACACATTTACATGGAGGTTTCTCCAGGGCTTGACGCATTCATTATTTTGCCCGATATTTACAACGAAGAGAAACAACGAAAATAATTATAGTAAAAGGACAGTGAGGAAAACGTAGGGCTGATAAAAGGAGGGATTATATATATATATATATATGTAGGGCGAAGGCAAATAAAGGCCACACAATACGACACGGATCGTTATTTTTCTTTGTTTGCGGTTTTGTTGTTGTGTGACCATTTGCTCTCGCTTTTTTTTTTCCTTGTCCATTCGTCAGTCTCTCCTACGTATATATATATATGTAATATTTGGTCCCCGCGCTTGCCGCCGCACCCCTCCCCAGGACAGAGCCCACGTTCCCGCGGCGTGCTACGAGGGTGCCGCAGAGAAAGAAGGAAAGGGAAAAAAGTTGCGGGCGCTGTGTGTTTGTGTGTGTGTGTGTTTCCTTTCCAAGGTGAGGGAGAGAGCCGAGTCAACCCACCGCCTCGCGTTTCGAGGACGGGGAAAAAAAAAGGAAATAAAAAATTGAGCAGGAAACGAAAGAACTCATCTGTGCAAATGCCTGTAAGTTGTTGCCTGAAAATTTTACTCTGCCCGCGTGGGGCGTCAACAGCCCACGTGGGGGGAGTGAAAATGGAATAATTTAAGCCAAAGTAGCAACAACAACACCTGAAAAGTGATTCTAAAAATAAAAAAAAGGTAATGAGTGTGTTTAGATAGAGTATTGCCTCTTTCCCTCTATTTGGGTCTCCTTTTCCGTGCTTTCTAGCCCATTATTTTACTACTCACACTGACTTTGCTTCCTTTCTCCCGTTTGCTATATATATATATATATATGTTTCTGTGTGTGTATGTATTTGTGCCTTGAGGTTTCTTTTGCGACATCGCGCACCACACCTCTGTGCGCATGCGTGGGCATGTTGAGAGAGCGACTGTGGCGCCGTGTTGCGGGGTGGTGGGTGCATGTGACATTTTCTCTCTCACCGTCGGCTACCCCTGCCTGCATTACACTTGCTTTAGGTCAATAACTACGCCTATGTCGACACTAAGCTGCTGGGCACAGTACGTGTTGCTGCGGCAGAAAAGAGAAGAGCAACTGGGGGTAAATTTTGACGTAAATACGAGAAGTTGCGCAGCAGTAAAGCGAGGACGTGAATAAATATACTTCTTCTCTCCGTTCCTCCGTCTCATGCCCCACAACTTTGAGGTAATGGGGCATGAGGAAGATGATACAATGTAGAAGGAAGACGATATGGAAAAAAAAAGGGGGGGGGGAGGAAAAAAAAAGTGGCAAGGTGTGAAAACAAATACAAGGAGTAATCTCGCCGGAAAAAAAAGGACCTTATCTGGACATAACTCCTACAATACGCGAAAAAATATGTGTAGCGAATACTTCAAACTCTTGTTGTTGTTTTTTCTTGACGTCTTATTTGATTGAGAAGTACATTGTTTTTTTCGTTCTTTGTTCTTGTTGGTTTTGC
>NW_021704807.1:0-8547 GCF_003719485.1 Trypanosoma conorhini | reverse complement strand
CGGCGGCATGCAGATCTTTGTGAAGACGCTGACCGGCAAGACGATTGCCCTCGAGGTGGAGGCGAGCGACACGATCGAGAACGTGAAGGCGAAGATCCAGGACAAGGAGGGCATCCCGCCGGACCAGCAGCGGCTGATCTTTGCGGGGAAGCAGCTGGAGGAGGGCCGCACGCTGGCGGACTACAACATCCAGAAGGAGTCCACGCTGCATCTCGTGCTGCGCCTGCGCGGCGGGTGTTAAAGGCTTTTGTCCAGTCTTTTGAAGGCAGCCTATGGCTCTGCGTGTCTTGTTGTGTGAGTGTAAGTTGCCTTTTGAGGCGCCGTGTGCCGTTTCTAGTTAGTAGGCGCCGGCTGAGGTCTGCTGCAGCCGTTGGGATTTCGTCGTTGACATTGTTTCTCTGCTACTGAAATATTATTTTTTTTTTTCTGGGGGCGAGTGAGTGGGTGGGTGGGGAGATGGTTTGTTTGTGCGTTTGCCCCTCCCCCCTCCCGTTTTTTTTTGGATGTGTTTTGTGTACTGCCCTGCTCATGTTTTTGTTTTTGTTTTGTTTTTGTTTTGTTTTTGTGTTTTTGCTTTGGTTTTCAGCCTCGTCGCCTTCGCTTGCCCGTCCTCTTGGGGAGCGGCGAGGGGGCGGAGGGTGCGTGTCGCGGGGCCGCGGCTCCCTTTGCGGTGCCTGGCCGCCGCGCGCTTGCGTGTGTGTGTGTGTGGAGTTTTTAGCGTGTTTTTTTTGTTTTGTTTTTTTTCTCTCTCTTCTGGTTTGTGCTCCGCCGCTGTGGGTGTGGGGCTGCGACGGCGCCCGGCAGAAGACGAGGTGGTCGCGGCGGCTGCAGCATTTACGCGCCCCGCCGCCGCCCCCGCCTGAGCGCCTCTGCGGCCGGACACACGCACGCAAAGCGAGAGAGTGAAGGGAAAGAGAAAGAGAGAGAGAAGAGAAAAAAAAAGGGGGAGAAAATGACGGCTGCCGCGGCGCCGCAGGGCGACGGTGATGCTCCCCCGTTTGCGCGGATTCCGACGCCGTCGATGGCGTCGGAGGAGTTTAGGGCGGAACTCCCCGCGTTCGACGGCGCGAAGGCGATGCCGCCGCCGCGCGGCGTCTTCGAGCGCTTCGCCCGGGTGCTGCAGCTGCAGTTCGGGCAGGACCCCGACATCCCCCTCCTCGGCGCCGCGCTGGAGCGGAAGTACGACGGCTGGCTCGACTACGCCACAAGCCCCGTCGCCCCGCTGCGCCCCCGCGGCTACGCGGACGCCTACACCCGGCCGAACCCCTGCCCGGAGGAGTACTGGTGGGCCTCCTGGCGCTGGCCGCGGACGAAGTACGTGAACGCGAAGGTGCCGCCGCCGGTGGACGGCAAGTACAACGACTACTACCACTACCTGGCCTACAAGAACTGGCTGGAGCGGGAGCGAGACGTCTACGTGGCGCACGCCAACCTGGTGAACGAGATGACCATGCGCTGCCTGGTGCGGGAGGGGCAGTACAACGCCGCCAAGAACTGCCGCCACCTGTACAACAAGGAGTTTGCCATGTCCCGCATGGAGGAGTTCAACCAGGCCCTGCTCTACATGGCACTCACGGGAAACGCGGCGATTCGGGAGACGCCCTACCCGGAGAACTTTGTCGAGGAGAAGCGTAAAATTTACGACGACTGGCTCTTTCGCACACGCATGCGGAAACCGGGCGACGTGCTCTAGACGTCGCAGCGGCAGTAGCCGCTGCTGTAGTATTATTAGCATTAGTAGCAGTAGTAGAGTCGCATAGCGGGTGGCCTGCATATATATATATATGTGTGTGTGTGCTTCTGTGAGTTTTGGGGGTTCTTTTTTTTTTGTTGTTGCTGCTGTTGTTGTTGTTGTTGTTGTGCGTTCGCGCGAAAAGTGTGGGCGCGACGTGCCCCCCCCCCCCTCAGCGCTCGCCGCCGAACGACTTGTAGTGGTGCCGCCGTGAGTAGAAGTGAGGCCGCGGCGAAAAAAAAAAAGGGAGGGACATTGACACGGGGTTTATATTTCTCTGGCTCTTTTCCAAACTCTCCGTTTCTGTACGCGGGTTGGGCGCGTGCGTGCGGGGAGCTGCCCGCTCCCGCGTTTTGCTGCGCCCTGCGCCGGCGCTGTCTGCCCCTCCCCCCCGTCGCCTCCCACGCGCCTCACTCGCCGCATGCCCACCCGCACAGCAAGTAGTAAAAGCACCGTAGGCGCAGAATGTCTGCATGGGCGCTGCTGCCGAGCAGCAGCGGCGGCGGCGGGGCCGCGGAGGACGCGAACGAGGCAACGCTGCAGGAGGGCGCGCGTCTTCACAAGCTGGCGCGCGCCGTCGATGAGCTCGTCGCCTGGAGCTTCCTCATGGACGAGAAGGCGGCGGCTCTGCAGGAGCTGGAGCAGGTGGTGGACGACGCCGAGCGGCAGCTGGAGCAGGCGGAGCAGGCGCTGGCGCACCAGCGGCGGCGCTGCGCCCTTATCCCGGGCCCCGCCGACGTCGGCCACGCGCGGAGGGGAGTCCTGCGTCCACCGCCGCACGCAGCGGGGGGCGAGGATTGCGGGCTCAGCGCGCTGTGGCAGGAGCACGGCGGCGCCTTCACGCGGCAGTATGAGCGGCACCTGGCGCGCTACCAGCGCCTTTGGTGGGAGTTGTTGGAGGAGCCGAGGGCGACGTCGGCAACGCACTGACGACGGCAAGCGCAGGAGCCGCGCGGCGTGCTGCTCTTCCTTCGTTCCCTTCTGTTTTTTTTATTCTGCTGTTTCCGTTCGTGCTTGTTTTTCGCCACTCGAGTTAAGGTTCTGCGTGTGTGTGAGAGAGAGAGGCAGCGACCACCCTTTTCTATATACCCATATATATATATATATCTATGTGTGTGTGTGTCTCTCTCTCTCTCTCTGTCTCTGGGTTGGCGTCAAGGTTAGAAGCAGGAGAGTCGGGTGGCGAGCCGCCGTTGGCGTTGGTGGGTTCTGCCGTTGGGTGTTGCTGGGGGCTCGCGAACAGGGGCGCGCCTACCGCACCCCACCACCGCAGCGGCAACATGAGCGTTGACCCACTCGCCCTGGCCAGCGAGGACCGGCACGAGCTGCAGCGGCTGCTCAAGGAGAACAGGGAGCTGCGGCAGGCCAACGCCCTGCTGCGGGTGTCTGCGGAGGCGAAGGGGAGCCGCGGCAACGGCGGCGTGAAGGGCGCCGCCGAAAAGGGGCGCGACAACGCCGGCACTTCGGAGGAGTCGGTGGGGAGCAAAGCCACCGCGGCGAGCGTGCGGAGGCTGAAGGACGAGCTGCAGCGCGCCAGGGAGGCGCTGGAGCGGGCCCGGCGCGAGCAGGCGGCGGCGCTGGAGGAGCATAAGCAGATAAAGTCCCTCTTCGAGGCCTTTGTGGTGGAGGCGTGTGAGCGGGAGGAGGCCTGCAGGCGCGTCTTCGCCAGGGTCTACGAGGAGGTCGGGGAGCAGCAGAAGCTCTGCGAGGGGCTGCGGCGACAGTTGCAGGAGCGACCGCCCACCGCACCGGCCCCGGCACCCCGGCCCCGGCCCCGGCACCAGCACCGCCCGCCCCCGCCCCCGTCGTCGTCGCCGGCGTTGACCCCGCCTCGCTGCACGACCTCGTGGAGAGCCTGCGCGCCGCGCTCGGCGAGCTGGAGCACCGCCTGGGCTACGGCGGGGACACCGGCGGCCGCCGCACCACCGCCGCGGCACGCGTGACACGCGCGAAGGCGCGACCGCAGCCGGAGGAGGAAGAGGCCGTCCAACAGCAGCAGCAGCCACCGCCGCCGCCGCAGCAGCAGCAGCAGAAGGGGACGGGCGGCGCGGCGCGTTTGGTGTTGCCGGCGCGAGGTGCGGGCGCCCTGCGTGCCGCCGCGGTGGTCTCCGGGGCGCAAAGCACAGCCACGGAGCGCAGGAAGCGGGTGCGACGGGGCACGGAGGACACGGCGAAGCCGAAGCGACGCGCGAGTGAGCAGGCCGCCGCAGCCGCCGCTCAGGCAGCGTCGCTCTTTAATAATTTCACGCCCGCCACCGAGGCGTCGAAGGGGGGTTCGGTGGTGAATTTCGGCAATGAGCCCATCGCCGACTACTTGCGTTTGCTGGAGAACACGGACGCGGGCAAGGTGGACGTGCTGCGGCGGGAGCTGAGGAAGTTTTGTGGGGGCAACGTGAGTGTTCTCGCCTCGTGCGCCGTGGAGCACTTTCTCAGCAAGCCTGTGCTGGGCGCCGCCGTCGTAACTTTGTGGAAGCACACGGAGCGGGTGATGCACCTCGGCCAGGATGTGTTCCCTGCCTTTATGACGCAGGCGGTGCGGAAGCTGGTGCAGCTGCTGGGCCCCGACGCTGCCGCGGAGTTTGACCACACGCCCCAGCTGCGCTGCCTGGCACTCGCTGTGCGGGCGGCGTGCGCTATCCAGCTGCGGGACACGGCGCAGGCCGCGGAGGCGTCCCTCTTCGTGGCCTTCTACGAGTGCACCGTGAGCGCGCTGCGCAGCTGGCGCCAGCTGCGAGGCTCGCCGGACGCGCCGCACCACGTGCTCGGGCCGTGGATGGTTGCGGCGCAGCACCTCTGCGGGTTTGTGGTGGACTTTCACGAGGTGGTCCACTACTACGCCAACTCGGAGCGGGTGCTGGACGCCCTCGCCCTCCCCGCCTCCCTCACCCGCTACGCCGCGCAGGCGGTGATGGCCGCCTGCTACTTCACCTCCTCGCCACAGTCGTCCGCGGCGGCACCGCTGGGCGCCGCGGCGGCGGCGGCGTGGATGCGCTTCTGCGATGCCATGGACTGGAGCTACAGCGAACTGCCGCTGGAGAGGATAGGCGCGGCCGCGGCGCGGATTCTCGCCCGCGGCGAAGCAGAGCACAGCCGTGGCGAGGCCCTGCTCTCGCTGCGGCTGCTGGTGCTGCAGAAGGGGCTTGGCTTCCTGCAGTCGCTCACGGAGGCGCTGCGGGCCGCGGGGGGCGAGGTGGACATTGACGCCGCCTTTGCGGAGCTGTTCAGCCTCGCAGTGATCGACCTGCAGCTGGAGGACCCCCGCGACGAGCAGTGGGGCCGCGCCATGGCGTTTTTCGCCGACTACCTCAGCGCGGCCTCGGTGGCGCAGGCAAAGTCCGCAGCGGAGCTCCTCGCCGCCTGCAAGGGGACACATCTGCTGGTCCTGCGGGCCGTGCTGCAGCTGTGCCACGGGGCGGGCACCGTCACCGAGGCGGGCGCCGAGCATCTGGCGAAGGCGCTTCAGTGGGCGAAGGCGCTGCACGTCGGGCTCGCGCGCTCCACGCGGGAGAGCAAAGCCACCACCGCGCAGCCGCACCCTTTTGCGTGCACACTGCTGGGACAGCAGCTGCGCCAGCTTTGCTCCCAGGAACTGTAGGGCCGCGTGATGACGGCGGGGCGGGGAGAGGGGGGAGGCACACAACGACGTGCATCCTCACGCATTCCCCCAAACAGGCAACACGCAAACCGAACAAAAAAGAAAAAGAAGACGAAGATCATTGCACCTCCCGCTTGCCTTGTATTCCGTGTTATATATATACACACGCATGCACATGTCTGTGTCTTTATTGCGCCTCCTTCCCTGGGCTTTGACTTTCCCCTCTGTATGCCTGTGCTGCTGCTGCGGTGGTTGTGGTGGTGGCGGCGGCGGTGTACCGCCCGTTAGTGACGTGTTTTTTTTCTTTCCTCTTTATTTCTCTTTCTCTTTCTCTTTCTCTCTTCCCGTTTCTTTCCTCTTCCCTCCTTCCTTCGGCTGTGCGGGGAGGTGCTGCTGCCACTCTGCCTCCCAGCGCGCTTGCGTGACGGAGACCCCCCTCCTCCTCCTCCTTCTCCTCCTCGCCCTCCCCGCCACGATGGTGCTGCTGACGGTGAAGGGCACGACGTTCCCGGACGAGTTCACCGTCGCGTGCACCGCCACCACCGCCATTGACGCCGCGCTGGCGCAGCGGCTTTGCCGCATCCAAAACGTCCGCCACCAGCTGAAGCTGCAGCTGCTCTCCGCCCGGGAGCTACTGGCGGAGGTGCGGCGAAGGCGGCCGCCAAAATCCCCCGGCGGCACTGGCGACGACGACGACGGCGAGGCCGCCCTTGCGGCTGCCTACGAGCGACTGATTGAGGCGACGTCCAGGCGCCTGCGCGACGCGGCGGCGCCGGTGACGCCGGAGGAGTTCGACGCCGCCGCGGAGGAGCTGCGTGGCATGACGGAGCGCCTCTACCCAGACGAGTGCTGCGTGCCCGCGGGGGGCCGGGACGCGGCGGTGGAGCGCCTCTACGCGCTCCATGAGACCCCCGAGCTGGACGAGGAGCGGCGACTGGTGGTGTACCACTGCCGCGCCGTCCTCGACCGGCAGTGGAAGCAGCACGAGCTGCAGCGCGAGGACGGGGCCGGGCTGTGGTTCTGCGGCAAGCTGATGGAGGGCGGCAGCCTCGCCAGGTACAGCGGGCGGAACGAGAAGAGCCGGCTCACGGTGAAGGTGCACCCGAAGGACGGCCCGGCACCGAGCGCGGAGCCGCGGATGAGCTACGACGACCAGCGCGTCCTCTTTGCGCGGATGCGCCAGCGACGCGAGGAGTACAAGACGCTCGAGGACTCGGAGCTGCGCGCGAGGGTGGCGGCGCAGACCCGCGGCAGGGTGGTGGTGGACGCCGCCAGTTTGCCCACTGCCGCCGCGGTGACGGTGGACACCGCGCGGCTGCGGCCCATTCGCCCCCAGACGGAGGAGCGCGACGTCACGTGATGGCGGCGGCAGCCACTTCCCCCGCCACCCCCAAACACAAACACACGCAAACATACGCACATCTATGCCTTCATACTATTTTTATATATGGCCCTGGAAGGGGCGTGAGAAAAAAAAAACGTAGTTAGAAGAGCGGCGGCGTTGGCGTCATTGCCGCGCCACTCCCTTCTTCTCTTCCTGGCAGCTTGCGTCCCCACGCCCTTCTTTTTTCGCCTTTCACTCTTCGTTATATCTCTCCCTGCGCCTGTGCCTGTGCCTGTGCCTGTGCCTGTGCCTGTGCGTGTTGCTTTGCCCCCAAGATAAATATCCCCGCCCCCGCCGACGGCAACGGGCACTGGGAGGCGGCAAAAGGTGCACGCAGCAGCAGAAGAAAAAAAGGGGTGTGGGGGGACTTGCAGGCCGCAGTATTTGGACAAATGACGTCCCTCAAGAGCGCCGCGCAGGAGCTGCGGGGGGCGGCGGCGGCGTTGGCGGAGTCACGCGGGCTGCAACCCGACGCGCTGCCGTGCCGCAGTGACGCCCTGCTGCTGCTCGCGGCTGCGGCACTCAAAGCCGTTGAGGCGGACGCCGCCGGCGCCGCCAACGTTGTCGCCGCCGCACGGGAGGCGCGGCGGCTGCTGCGGCCGCATCTTCCCCGCCCGCAGCAGCCGGAGGCGGAAACGGCGGCGGCGGCGGCCGGCCGCAAGCGCGCACGGGCCACGGCGGAGGACGCGGAGGACGCGGATCTCGGGCAGTACTCCCACGCACACGCGTTTGACGGCGACGCGAGGCGGCGCGCGAAGTTCGCCCGCCTCATGGGCGGCGGGAAGGGCGAGGAGTCGCACCACAACACCTTCGCCGCCGACGCCAGCACCGTCAAGCGCATCAACGGCGAACTCGAGGAGCAGTTCAACACGGCGCTTTCCCACCACGGCAAAAAAGGACTTGGCGCGTAGCGGCCCCAAGGCAAACGGCACCCAACAGGAGGAGTTTGCGCGATACACGAATAAGCAACAAAAAACAAACAAACAAAGAAACAAAAAAAGCACACACGAACCCAAACACAACGAAAACGAGGGCGATTGCCACTGCGCACACCCAGCATCTGCTCCAACCACCACCAGCAGCAGCAGCAGCAGTGGGCAAAGCTAAACGATAACACCAACCGCACACAACAACGACGGTTCTATACTGCGTCTGCCGCGTTTCTGTTCTCCCGCCGTACTCTTCACTACCTCTCCATCTGTTTCTCTCCCTTTTGTTTCTTTACCTCAACCGTTGTGAGCAGAAGGCTCAGCTCGCTGGCCCCGGCGGCTCCACTGCCGCGCCTCCCTCTGCGGGGACGGAGCGCGGGGCGAAGACGAGGACTCAGGCGCCCGCGCAGTTCTCGTGCCCGGGCGGTGGCAAGAGGTTACGTCGGCGCCTCGCCGCCGGTGGGGGTCGGAGGAAGTGCGCAGGGGGCCGGGAGAAAGAGGTAGATGCCGCCGTGAAGGGGCGCAGTTTCGGTGGGGCGGGCTGCACCTGCGCAAAGCGCACGAACCCCAGCCGAACTGCGCTGCCGCCCTGGCAGAGGCCGCTTGCGCGTTCACGGTGAAATGCAGCGCGGGCATCGACGGCGGGGGCGCTGTGCGTGTGGTCGGGGGCGGCGAAAAGGGGCGGCAGCGGCGCCTCCGCCTCTTGCCCGATTCTCCAGCGCGCCTGACGGCATGATCGCTTGCAAGTTGCAAAGACCCGGTGGAGCAGCCGCTGGGGAGGAAGAGGGTTCGCCGGGAGCGAAAAGAGCCCGGAGGTTGCCACCGGGCGGGCGGCAGATTTGCCTGCGGGGGGAGGGAGGCCGGGGGGTCGGTGCCGCGGGGCAAACTGCGGCGGCAGCAGGCAGTG
>NW_021704803.1:0-8621 GCF_003719485.1 Trypanosoma conorhini | reverse complement strand
GACCTCTTCCTAATCTTGAAGAAGGCGTATCTAGTGAAAGGGGCGACAGTGGCAACGTTCACCGAAACTGGAAGCGTTGAAGACGGATCGCGAACTGGAATGACGGCTTCCGCAAAGACAGACGTGGCCCCACTCGCACCGTGGACGTTTAGCGCCTTGCGTACCACGTTCGTCGGCACACCGTTAATCGTCCCAGTCCACGCGTTGATGGGGGCAGGGTCAAACTCCTTCACGGCCTCGTTGTAAGCCTTTCGCCCGTCGTCCTGACTGAGGAGTACGCTGCCCGCGATGATAAGGGCTGGACCACCGAGGACTAGGCAACAGGCAACCGCCACAACGAACTTGAAGCAATCCTCAACCGCATCAAGGATGCCGCAACACATTTCGAGAGGCTTTTTAGCACGGGCTGCAAAGAGGGGAAGAGAACAAGCAAGCAAGAAGTGTAAAGAAATTTTAGCCTGACTATGGACTTTTGAGTCCCCATTCCCAGAAATTGGAATAATAACAACAACAAAAGGCTCACTTGCGTTAGGTGCGACGAGCATCCCGCTTCAACTGAGCTTGATCCAGCCCACGGCCACATACTAATAAGCAAAATTAATGCATACAACATGTGGTTTTCGCGACCGGCCTCTTGTTGTGAATTCATGCCGTAACAGTCTATATCCCCCGCGCAAGCATTCGGACTCAGCTCTGCGTGGAAGGTAATAACATAAGTTACAGCGATGAGATGTCCAAAAAAAAAAGTGGAAAGCATCACTCGTGCTCCCCTTTCAGACGCGAACACCTTGTATCTCAAGGAAAAAAACCCGCCATAAATGAACAAGCAAGGCGGTTCAACAAGACGTGCCATCATAATTCTTTGGCGCACCATTTCTCCCATTTTGGCCAAAAAAAACTATCGCAATAGTAACAAAGAATAAAGGCGTCGTGTTTGAGTACACGTTTAGTTGCCTTCATGGTGAGTTTTTGCATTTACCATTGCGAGGATGGCTTGAACCATTGTATTATCGCTCCTTTCATCTTCAACTTTTCTGAATTGCAGTCGAAGCTTTCGAGCTTCTTTTTCATGCAGTTTTCTTTGAATACTGTCTACATAGTGTTGCTTTTCCTTATTCCTGGAGCCACTCATGACGTATCCAACGGCCTCGGCTGCAGCGACACCCTCTGCATCATACCCTATTTCTCCCCGACGAGGAGCACGCTTGAATTGACGCAGGAATTCCTCCTGAGACATCTGGGAGGGATGCTTCGCCAGAGGAATTTCAGCCGGGTGTGACGACGCATTGCTGCCGTCATCTGTAGAATGCCTAAGAGGCAGCGCTACACCAAACTCATCTCCAAGCTGGTCAGATTCAGATGGATTATCACGACCTTCCAACGGGAGATTGACCCTTGCACTGCCGCGGGGTGAATGTTGCATAGGTGACACTTTGAAGTTGTCGATATTTGCTTCAGAGTGTTCTGTTTTTTGCAATTTCTCCTTTAGACGAGCATTTTCAACGAGAGTAGCAAGTGCGCTTCGGGGTTTCTGGATGACGTTGGCGGACTCTGCGGAGACCCCTTCACGTGATGCTTCCGCTGCTGGCTGGAGTGTATTGTCGCTTGTTGCCACCTCTACACCCACTAGGGCGGGCTCTGACGCAACTGTGTTTGGCTCCTTCATAGGCGGTTTGTACGGCACCCCTGCTGAGTGCACCAGAGATGCAATGATGTGAACTAACGGCCCTGCTCCTCCTTCCTCGTCCTCCCATGCCTCTGCAGTCTTTTCCTGTCTCTCCCCTTTCTGTTTTTGCTGAGACAGCCGATGCCGTTTTCGTTCCAGGCGCGCCGCTTCTCGATTCGCAGAAGCATGTTGTGTGGAAAAGATGTTCCGGAGAAATGTCAAGAAGATCACCTTTTCAAGCTCTTCACCTGTCGGCTTGGAGACGGGAGACCAAAAGCTTTCCTTAGCCATAAGCCCTTTTTTTTTCAAAAGCGTTCTATTAGACTTGTTAGTATTATTATCACCACGTATACCGCTTCTTCTTCTTTAGTTTTTTTTGTTCTCTCCCTCACCGTTAACTCTCTCCTACTTCGTTCTTCCTCGCATGCACGCAGACGCATACGCACCGAGAGAATGAGGCAGGGAAAGAAGGCGAGCAACAACCAAAGGCCCAATTATTAGTATTACTATTATTATTTTCTCTTTAGGCTGGAAGCAAGGGGTCTTTCCCAAGGGGCAAACTAAGAACTCATCATCATGAGAAATATGAAGTACATGACTGTGACACTGCGCAGCAACTCCATCATCTCACTTCGTTCCCTTCTCCATGTTAGCGGCGTCATGATCATTTAACCCAATCAAAAAGGCCGCCCGCAGAACATCCGAGACTTGAAGAGATCTCACTAACGCCAAAAGTTCTTCTCTGGACTTCAATGGCACGCCTTGGGTGTTCACTGTACCAACTTTTACAGAGTTAGAAGAACCATGCTCAGCATTGGGCATTCTCTTTTTCCGCGCATACTTCTCTGTCAAATCTTTCTTTTTACCAGATATTGTCGATTCTGAAGTATCCACAGAGCCTAGTTCTTCTTCTGTCGCCAAAGTACTCGTTTTCTCCTCCCTGATACCATTTTCAACTTGTTTCTTCGCATCACGATGAACGAGGCGACCGTTGACGAGCACGAGCTCTCCCTCTTTTACCCAGGTTGCATTTACAAGAGATGCTTGTGAAAAACTCGAGGTTGTAGAACTAGCTGCCGTGGGTTGAACAGTAGGAATTTCCTTGTCAGTAATTTCCTCCGCTTCTGTTCGCTGCCGCTTCCAAGGTGGCAACGGAACCGCATGTGCATGTTCTGGAAGAACTACCGTCATACTCGTCTCCAAAGCCTTTTGTCCTCGCAACTGTTGCCTCACTTCTTCACGTGACCGCACCTGAAACGGAACTGGTGTATCTCCCAACCTTAACAACAATTCACGGCGGTCGTGAACACTCGCACCTCGTGCCACATTGGTTACTGAGGCCATGGCTGCTGAAAAAATGTATCGGTAAGGCAAATTCATTTGTTCACGAGCTCTTTCCATTTTTTTCCTTTGGGGCACTAGAGTTAGTCTCCTTCGAGCGGGCATGGAGGGTTTACATTCCTCATAAGAATTAACAACAAAAGAACTTTCTTCTGCCTCGTGCAACCGTTTCTTCAAGGTAGTTAGTAAGTGCCCTTGCGAATTAGCAATGAGCGGAAGCAGCGCAGCCTCTAAATTCACCGTTGAATTTTCCAATACATTGCTCGTGATTCTGGCAGCAAAGGTGACTTCGTCTTCAGTACCGTTCCTGCTGTGTGTGTCTCCATTCCAGCTGCCGCCCCTAGTCTCTTCTTCTTGGCGTTGTTGAAGCGTCAGTGCATGATTGCACATCGAGGAAATAATACCAAAGGCAGAGGAATGCGTGAACTGATGCAGTAAGCGGTGTGAAAAGAGAGGGCATAACAAAGTCCTTGCGGCGACGTCCGGCAGACGACTTGCAGTGGCAAGTAATTCCGCACGATACTCCAGTTTAATTTCAATGCAGGAAAGAATTCGCTGAGCGGACCATGGAAGTAGTGCATCCTCTGCATTCATGAGGGCGCAAACGCGGCTTAAGTCTATTTCAATGCGCTCGTCATGGAATAGAGGATACAAGAGGTAAAGGGAGAAGGAACAACAAAAGGAAACATCGCAGAAGGTAAGCTATGCAACAACTCAGTTCATTTTTATCCAACGTATCACTAGTTTTTTTTTTTAAGACTTCACTCTTAGATGGCACCTTAACTATCACCCAAGCACCTGCTGTACATAAACATTTGCAATCCTGAGCAGCTAAAAGTAATACGATTTCAGCATCATACATGATTTTTCATGGACTGAAAATAAAAAGAAAAAAGAAAAAAAAACAAACAAACCCAAAACGGGACATCCATCACAGACTCTCAGGAAAGCGTTGAAGCAACACCAGACAAGTCTTCCGCCAATTCAGGATATCGACTTGTTAGATCTTCTATAATCTCCATCAAAGTTTGGCGTTTTTCTTCAAGCTGGGTAACCCCATTATTCAGCTCTTCCGGACTAACTGATAACCTGTACGCGCCTCTTTCAGCATCACGAAGGAGTTGAAGAGTTGTATTTTTGATTCTCTTCTCATCTTCCAAATGGTCACTTTCTTTCTGTGTGGCAGTCAATTGTGCCTGAAGTTCCGTTATTTGCTCATCGAGGTTCTCAACCTCACGTTGAGTAGTTTCAATTTCATTGGTCTTTTTCTCAATCGCGGCGAGACTCTCTCGGATAAGTCTTTCCTTTAGTTGTGCCTCTTGTCTCTTTTCATTGAGTTCCCTAAACATTCTTGTACTTTCCTTGTCTACATCGAGTCTTGTAGCCCCTCTCTTGTTCTTTTTGGTCGCAGTTTGAATAGCTTGACCCTTTGTTCGAATGATTTCTCGATGATCTATCGACCTCTGCATTTCCTCAATCAGAAAACGTTGCTCACGTTGAAGGTCATTCATACGCTTCTCCATTATTCCGATTTCCTTCTTCATTTTCTCAACCTCTGCCCTTCCAACGGTTGGATCAAGTGCCATTTCCGTTTCTTTCGCAATCTGTATTTTCCTTTCCCAGAACAAGATGTCCCGCTCACAATTCATAATCTGTTCGAGTATATCGGTTTTGGCTTGTCGAGTTTCTCCCAGCTTGAGTTCAAGCGCAATAGCCTCTCTCTTCTTCTCCTGGAGTCGTAGGATAAGGTCATTTTCAAGAAGAAAAGCTTCATTAGCAACATTTTTTTGATCCGCAGAGTTTTTGCTGAGCTGCGTATTCACCTTCTTCATCTCGATATGCATTGCATTTGCTTTGTTCTCCAAATTTGTAATTTCCTCCTTTTCCTTCGTAATATTTACCAAAAGTCGATCTCTTTTTTGAGTCAAAACAGTAGCCTCTGCCTGGAGTTCAAGAATAGCTTCATTTACCTCATTTGCGTTGTTCTTGCAATTTACCAAATCGGTCTGAAGTTTAATCCACTCTTGCTGAAGGGCCTCATTTTCATTTACCTTTTCTGTAATAGCCTTTGACAAACTATTAATGGTAGCTTCTAATGGACCAACATGTTCCCCTTTATCCGAGCCTTGTGCAGCCACCAATTCTTCATATTGATGGTTAAGTTGATCCAATTGCTTTTGTTTTCTATCAATTTCATCATGTCTACGACGTATATCCATTTGCATTCGTTCAATCATTGTACCACGAGATCGCAGCTCCCTCTCCAATTCACCCAATGTGGTTTTTAATGTCTCATTGTGTAGCTGGGCCTGTAGAGTATCCACTCGTATACGAGCAAGTTCATTTTCCATTTCTGTCACCTGAAGCTCTTTAGCTCTAATGGACTCCTTAATTTTCTCAATTTCTTGTAACGTGCCATGACCTTCTTGTTTAAGGGTAGTCTGCTTACTAAGTGATTCAATAATATCATTCTCCATGGAGCGAATATCTTTTGCACATTTTTGAATTTTCCTGTCAATATCTGTAACTTCAGACGCATGAGTACGAGCCTCATATTCTAGTTTCTTGGTTTCGACATCGGTTTGCTCCAGATTATTTTTAAGCATTGCATATGCTTGAGCGCTTTTCTCCTTTCTCTCTACCAGAGCATCAATTTGCTTTTCAAGGACCACCACTTCATTATCGACACGTGACATAAACTCCGTTAACTTTGCCGTTTCCGTTTGAACACTGTATATATCTTTTCGGCAACCTGTTATCTCATTCTCAAGGGCCTGTAGGTCATCTTTTTGTTGCTGCAGAGCTTCTTCCGTCTTTTTCATAGCTTCATGGCGACGCTGCATCCCAATAAGAGTACTTTTCCACTGCTGCACTAACTGTTTCTTCTCAAAATTGATTGCCTCCATTTCCGCCAGTGCCTCGGCCAAAATTTCCCTCGCATGTTTTGTCTCGTTTTGTTGATTTTTAATCTGTGTATCCACCGTGGTCACTTCTTCTTCAACAAATATTACTCTCTTTTCAAGGGCATCAATCATATTATCTTGCTTTAATTTTTCCCTTTCTAGATTTGTAATATCTTCTTCAGTCTTGTAGGCAGCACGACGCTCAACCTGAACCTCATTTTTAAGCTGATCATTGAATTGTTTCACCTTAACAAGTGTTTCGGTTAGTTTCAAAAGATCCGCTTGTTGCCGCTCGTACTGTCGCTGATGATCTTCAATCTCTTTTCTAAGGCTCTCTGCTTGGGTTGAAAGCTCCTCACGCTCCTGTAACTTCTCCTCGTACTGTTGCTGGACTGAGGCGTGCTTTTCATGGTGCGTCTCCAAAGTTTCCTGTAACTTGGCTAGGTGCTGTTGGGCATTGTAAAGTTCCACACCGTATTCCTCTCGTTCCTTCTGAACCGTAACAAGTTCATTTTTCACGTCATAAAGCTGCTGTGACACCTCCTGAAGATGCTTCCGTAATTGCGCCTCTATGCGCTGTTGAACTGGCACCAAAACAGCCGACTCCGGGTCCAGCTCAGAGACATCACTTGTAATTTCATAAGGGGTTTCGGCCATAATTGCTGTTGATAAAACTGCCACTAAGAGAAACTACAAAAAAAAAAGAGAAGCAAAGCACGCACACGCTCGCCCGGGAAGAAGCAGAGGAGAGGAAAAAAAAACATCACGAACCTACAACATCAGGTAAAGATTCCGATAAACAAAAGAAAGAATCTAAAGCCAAGAATATTAACCACAACGCTCGTAATTCCAAATACAGGCTAGTTCTCCATCACATCTCATGGCTCGTGCAGAAAGAAGATACTACGTCATATCCTTTTTTTCTTTAAGCGTTCCTCCTCTTTTCTAGCCCATTCAGGCATTTTGTTAATCTCACGATAATCCGGCAAAGGTGCTTGATCAACTCCATTTTGATGAGGTCTGTACTTTTCGGGTAACTCTGGAATAACGCGATAACTGTAATCAATAGTTTTGAATTGCTTGTAGTATAACCATTCCTCCTTTGTGTCAAAGTGTTCAGGCGGATTCCCATTTAGAAATGCATGAACTGCATTTCTAATTGCAACTCGAGTCATTCGCGGTATACCGCGGACACGCAACTGTCGTTTGTCGCAAGTCATCAAGTCATTCCAATCCTTAAATGTGCCTTTAAAATCACTAGTTGGTTTTAGACGATGAATATCCGCCTTTTCCAGAAAGACTTCATGATTTGGAACGTAGGACGTTGGAGGACGAATGACTAGAGGAAGAATCTCAGTGCGACTAGTAGTTTCTATCGCTGCCAATTTACGAGGATCTGGCATATACGTGTATTTGTAGGACTTGTGGGGACCATAGGTTTGGTCGAGAAGTCTAAGGGTTCTCTTCATCTCCTCAATAAGATGCTGCAAGATACCAGAAGAAAGAACAACGAAAAAGAAAAAACAAAGAAGAAAATGGACCAAGTATTCCAAGAAGGGATTAAACCCCATATTTTAATGCGCAGCATAGTATCTATTTTTAAATCAACCAGCAGGGAAATCCAAGTCTCTTCATACCGTAACTAGAAACCATCAAGGATGGCTCTCTCTCTCATTTTTTTTCATCTTGTTGTTGCTTTATTATACGTGTAATTCGCTTAGGTTTAAATAACTAAAATCCCATTTGAAGTGCCACAGGACCCGGAATACGAACAGATCCGCTGCTGACTGAGATTACGTTCCCCCGGATATTTTTTCCGTTGAGTTGTTGAATGCATTGCAGAACACATTCTGGAGAGTCGTAAAATACCATAGCCATCATCTCATATCGGTTGATGTCAAACACACGTCCAAACGGAGAAAATATTTCAATTAACTGATCATTAGTCATGTTAAATGGGATATTATCAACAACAGCCACATTTACCTGCGCTAGAGGAAGAAAGGGAATACGCCGTCTGTATGCTCCGTTGTAATTTGGCGCCTTGAACCCGCCGTGATTTATTGCCTCCCTATTTTCGCGGTTCCTTTGCCTCCTCTCAGCGTCCCGCTTTTTTTGTTGGTCCAATGTGGTTCTGCTCTTCTCATATGTGCCAAAATTCATTAATTCAATCGCAAGATTTTTCGATCTTCCCTTTCTTTGATCACTCTTAGCCCCTTTCAGTTTTTCCTCATTTTCTTCATCAGTTAAAGAAAGTCCAGGAACTTCAATAATTCGCGAGGAAGCCTTCTTAGCTGCATCTTCACTATTGAATTTTATGAATACATTTGTGATATCTTTTTTCCGTTCCTTGATTCGAAGAGATCCAACAGCCTTTACGTCGGACCACTCTCTGATAACGCTTTCTACACGGGCAAACTCGCTTGACGGGCAAAAAGCCACAACCGTCAATGGATCCATGTGCTTCCAGGCAGAAAAAAAGAAAGAAAGACAACAACAACAGCGTCTGTAAAACTTTAAAACCTTAAAGAAAAAAAAATAGCAACGAAAAAAAATACAGAGGAAAAACCATAACATCAAGGAGAGAACAACAAAAACGGCGGGAACACGCAGGACAAGAGCCAAAGAGAAAAAGCGAAAAATAACCGCCACAGAAACCAATAGCAGCAAGAAAACGCCCCGCGAAGAACGCTTTCCAAACCAGGTGAACC
>NW_021704790.1:829-8954 GCF_003719485.1 Trypanosoma conorhini | reverse complement strand
CCGAAACCCACGAGGGAATGAAAAAGGGGAGGGAGGGAAAAAAGAAGAAGAATAAAAAACGAGGAAAATTTCTCAAACAAAAACAAAAGAAGAAAAGTGTAAACGAGAGCAAAAACGACAAGAAACAACAACAACTAACAGATATCATACCCCGCATTGCGTGGTATGCTGAGCTGACACGCTTTTCTCCATGATGGGCTAGGACGGTGGAAAAACAGAAGAAAAGAAACAAAAAAAAAGAGGAGTTCCAGCAATGGGGGCACACGCGAGTTTTCCCTTGGGGAGGGGTGGGGGGACGGTGGCACATAAACTGCAGAAACGAGTTAGACGGTCGAGCGGACGACAAGAATGTAGCAAGTAAGAATACCCCCCGCGACGGAGGCAACAGCAACAGCAAACATGCAGTGGCGGGGAAAAACAGGAAAAGAGAACTAAAAAAAAGACCGATCCTGCAGAATGCGTAGAAGTAACGCAGCATGAGCAACTGAGAAGCAAATAGTAATAGATGGCGCTCGCCCAAATGAGTTGGAGGAGAAAAGCATGTATACACGCAGGCATATATATATATATGTATGTATGTATGCTTATTTGTGTATATGCATTGAAGATGGGATATAGCAAGCTTCATGGTTTGTGGTTTTGCAGCCGCTAAGAGGAACAAAAGGCAACAAAAAAAAAACGGGGTCGTACGAACACAAACAGCAATCCCAAAATGGGTGAGAGATGGGAGCACCTGTAGTGCATTTTTTTTTCTGCTTTTTCTTGTGCCTCTGGTTTGGTGTATCTGTGTTTAGGTGTGGGTGTAGGTGTCTCAGTTTCCCGAGGGCTTGGCTACAATGTGCGTCCTTTGCCCCATTCCTGTTTTAATTCAATTCCTTCCCGTGTAGTTGTTGGAGAGTTGGAGTGAATGCTCTGCTCACCCCATGTCGTGTCGTCTTGCCCATCTTCTGCACCTCTAATTCATGCTGTCCGCAACGAACGTTGATATAGGAGGCAGTACAAAACCTCCTCGCCGCGTAACAACAGCCATCCGTTTGCGACTTCCACGAGAGAAGTGGAAAACGGGAGAAACTGACGCCAAAAGCAAGTGAACAATGGAGGGACAAGGAGGAAATAGACGAAATAAAAAAAAAAAGTGCAGCGTGGCCAAGAGTGATATTTCCGTCTCTGTTTTTTTTTTTGTTTTTGTTTTCTTTTTTGTTTGATTCTTCGCTGTTCTGTCCCTGATAATAATTTCTTTGGCGTGGAGACGTTTTGATTGTGTATATATTTGCAGGA
This sequence comes from Trypanosoma conorhini, assembly GCF_003719485.1. Lineage (NCBI taxonomy): Eukaryota > Euglenozoa > Kinetoplastea > Trypanosomatida > Trypanosomatidae > Trypanosoma > Trypanosoma conorhini. The sequence continues at coordinate 7,676 of NW_021704790.1, read as the reverse complement.
GACGTGTGTAGGTGGGGACAGGCCGAAAGAGGGAGGATGTCCTTTGTTTGTTTGTTTGTTTTTTTTCTCTTCATCCCTCTTTCTCTCTCCGACTCGCTGGAAGGCGGCGGCGAGGGCGTGTCAGTTGTATACGCCGCCGCTGCGTTCCAGGGGCTCGGGAGAGATTGCGCACGGGGGCGAGAAACAATACGTTAAAACAAAAAAAAATCAACTTGAGGGATCAAATTAAAAGTAAAGATGATATGAAAGCCAATGCCGCCGACGAGGAGGAGCTGAGGAACCCCCCCCCCCCCCTACAAAAAAAAAAAAGGAATTTTAGCGAGGGCAGCCCAGGAGTAACAAGCGAGGGAGTTGGGACCGCTGTGACAGCGGAGGAAGGGGTTTTCCACTCACCATGAGCCTGGTGCATTTTGTACAGCCAAGGGGGAGAGGAGTTGTCTCTTTGCGCGTGTTATAGAGATGTTCCTGGGAAAGGGAGGCAGGGAAGGGGGAATGGCAGATAAATGCGCCTTTGCTCCTTCCCTCCATTCATTCATCCCTTCCTTCCTTTCTTCCTTTTTTTTTTTTGCTTTTCTGGGTTTGCCTATCTTCACCTCCTGGTATCATTGTGTCGGCGTTGTGCCTTTTTGTGTGTTTTTGTCCGTCTCTTGGTAAATGGGACGTGCTTGCAACATGGTGTCTTGTCAAAGTAACCATCGCGGCGTATTGTTTCTTTTGCTGGTGCTTTGCAACTGTGCGAAAACGTCGCGGCCTTTGCTTAAACCGTGCCCCTGCGGATAACTGCAAATGTCAACGAATATGAAGAGCAAGAACGACAAAAGGCAGTAAATATTTGAAGAACCACCAGTCAATGAAACAAATGGGATGAGGGGAGGAATGGTAGATGAAGCGGGGACAAGAGATAAGGCGGGCTGAGGACGACGGCGAAGAAGAATGAAGAAGAGGGGGAATGTGGGATCGGGTTTCTGTGCCAAGTTGTGAGCAGTGGGAAAGACGGCAAGACAGATAGAAAACAAAGAGACCTCCTCATACCTATGATGTAATCTAATAAACGTCTGTTTGCGCTGATGCCTGTGCTTGTGCTTGGGGAAGGCGAGGAACGTCCTCCGCAAGACACACCGCGCAATCCTCCTCACCTGCGCTTTTGTGCGGTGGTGCCGAAGACGCCAAAATGTGGGGCGAGTTCGGTGTGTGCGTACGTCGCTGAGGAGTCCTCACCGCAATCTGGAAACGGGGGAGGCGAGGGGGTGGGGGGCCAAGACAAAAGGAATGAACGGCATAGTCACGCCAAAAAGAGAGCATTAAAAAAAAAATGGAGCCGGAATGACAAAGAGAGGGAGAGATGAATCCTCCCCCACAAAAAAAAAAGAAGAAGCGGCGAGAGAGAGAGAATGCGGGAATAATTACTAATGGTACTAATAACAACGCTAATAGTAATAGTAGTGTGGGGAAATGGGGAGCTCATGGGTAGACCGTACCCGTGCAGGCGCACACGCACAAAATTTGGAATGGAAAAAATGGCAAATGATGAACGGATGCGTGTGTGTGTGTGTGCACGTCAAGGAAGGTGTATTTACTTTTCCCCGAGCTCTTTCCATTGCGAGGTGCAAAGAAAAGAAAAAGGAAGAATGAAATAATAGCAACAAAATAAAAATAAACTAATCGGTTGTCTTTTGCAAGCCAATGCGAAGAGTAAAAAAATGTGGTGGTGGTGCTTGTTGTGCTTTTGTTGTGTTTTTATTTTGCTGTGTCTTTTCGTTTTTCCTCGTATGCTCCTTCGTTCGATGCGTCTCTTTCTCACCACTCGCACACATGCGTGCGCCAACACGCCTCGCTAGTGGGTAGGAGGAGTGCCCGGTGGCCTCGGTCTGTACTACTTCTTCTGGTTTCTCAATGAGGTACCCGTTAAAGGCCAGTTCTCTTGACCATCGCACCATCAACTCCCACCACACCCCCTCTTTCCTCAACTATATATTTCCCCCATATCAGAAGAGAAGTTGAGCCAATTGTTAGACAGGCGTGGGCTATGTGCTCATCTTGTTCTTGCGCTGCGTTCCATTATTACCTTGCCGCTTCCGCCACTTCTCCAGCTTTTCCTTCCTTTTTTTTTGTATTTGTTTGCTTTTCCTCTGTTGGCGTGCTGCTAGTCATTGCACGAAGGGTGTGTATGAATGGCCTCATCGGCACTGACGGCGCGCTTGGAGTTACGTAGCGTAACAAGTCTTGTAGAGGGGAAGCAGCAAACGCGGCTGCCTCTTCATGTGAACCTGCGTCTTGGGGACGGCGCACTCTTTCGATGCCCGTCTGCTGTGCTGCGTGGGGGTTCGCTGACCCTGTCAGAGCTCTTGGAGAGCGTGAAGGAAGAAGAAGAAGTGGCCTCACAACAGGTGGAGTTGCCGCTGCCGTCGGTGGACTCTGCTGTATTTGAAACGGTTGCATTGTATTTGGAACATTTCTACGGGTCAACGACTTCAACTTCACCGGGGGAGGATAAGTCTAGTGTGGGCAATCTTCAGATAGTCAGACCGAGCACGCTTTCAAGACCGGTACACGTGCAGGAGCTTTATCACCTCAGCGACTGGGAGCATTGCTTTGTTGTTCAGCGACTGCTTATGTGGCCTCAGAATTTGTGGGAACTCAGCAGGGAAGGGCAGTGGGTGGACGCAGCTGCTGCGGCAGCGGGATCCTCGCAGTCGGTGGGTCAATGCAACGTTCAACACCTTTTGAGAGTTTTGGAGGCGGCAACAATGTTGGAAATGTCATTCTTGCGTGATCTGTGTGCGGCGGTGCTGTCCAACTTGCTGATGGACGTGGATGAGCAGGGCATTCTGGAGTTGATGGGGGTTACGGAAACATTTGGGCCAGATGAAGAGAGAGCCTTGCTGAACGAGTATCCGTGGCTCAAATTTTAGGGCCACCTTCGCCTATACTATTGGCGCCGTTGGAGCCCCAGCAGCATGAAACGGGAATAGCGTTTGGGGTCCCGCGCCACAAAAAGATCCTCCCATTTCTGATCGGCTGCTGCGGAAGTGATACACTATTGGGCGGCCGCATCCGTTGTGCGGGAGGGGATGTTTCTCAGGTGGTGTTACTTCGCCTTGACCCTCCCTCGCTTTCCCAGGGCGGGTTAGGTGCTCGCACCGCCCATCTTGGTCTCTCTACACCGTCACTTCATTAGCCTTTGTGCCGCGCGGTCCAACATTCCCTGTTTTTTTTTTGTGTTGCTGTCGTTGTTGCTCTTGCTTTCCCCCCAAATCTCCTGTTTCAATTTTCCGTTGAAGCCGCTTGTTGCCTTGGCTGGTGAGGTAGCGGTCTGCGCGTGTGTTGGTCGCCGCACAGGCAGTGAGATTGCCTTGACATACATCTACCTAATTCTTGAGACGCGCACGTGCACACGTGTGGATGCGCCGTATCACTTGACCTGTTTCCTTTGCATTTGTTGTAAAGTAAGAGAATAAAGATGCAAGAGGAAAGTGGACGGGCGCTTGCACGAGAAGTGTGCAACGGAGAAGTAGTACTAAACAATAACATCGGGGCCATCTTGAGCCTACTTAGGGAAGTACTGGACGACTCAAGGATCCCCCGCGAGGTGCAACTTCCTTGCTTCAACTTTCTTTTGGATTTTGCGTGGACTGAGCCGATAATTTTTATTTACGAGGGCGACGCTTGGCCCGCTGTTATTCACCCTTACCGTCTCGTGGAGGTGAGTCGCAGCTTGCTTCGGCTTCCGGGCAGGAGTGGAGAGACCGCGACACGACACGCTTGTCCCCCCAGCTTTGAGGAGGGCCGTGCCGACTGCGCCATTGGCGACGGAGATTGTGCCGTACAGGTGTCACGCTTTGAGTTGGTGAGCACGGTGTACTCTGTCGAGTCCTATCGAATCCTCGCCCGGCGTCCCTCGCAGCTGAATCCATCCGGGAAGCCGGAGTACAACCAACTGGTGGGTTCCGCTGTTGTTCGCGTCATCACGACCGGGGGTGGCGTACTACCGGAGGAAAAGGCTGTCACCCATCGCATCACGCAGCTGCAGGGGGGTGAGTTGTGCAAGGCTTTTTTTCACAGCTTCATTCCCCTCATCGGTGGCACTATGAAGCAGCTCGAAAAGGCGGGCTGTAGTTGCGTGACCGCGGCTCGACCTCAGAGCGTGGAAAGTGGCGGGATTTCCTCCAGCGCACGCAGCAACCAGCCCCTTACGGAAGAACGCTCTCTTGTCTCACCTCACAGCTGCATGGGGATTTTCTCTGCTACTGCTTCTGTCCCAGACAGCATTCCCAACGCCACTCCTGTGGCGGCTGCGGAGGGAAATAGCAATTCCGCCGCATCCTTCCCCATACCTCAAGGGGCAGAGGTCAATTCCGATTTCTCGTTGCGATGGGAGATTTTTCTCCATTTGTTTGCTCAGGAGGAGCGATACCGCAACAGCGTCGAGAGCTCTTGGGCAAACTGGACGAGTGAGTGGGATAAGGTGAATCGGTTTGACGTTGTAGACTCTATTGATTGCGTCATCACCTCATTGAGGGGCTCTCGCGAGGCTGTCCACGTCGCCGCAGCTTACCTTGACGCATTTGTTTGCATGTCTCCGACGGTGGGCAGGGACGCCACTTTTTTTAGTGGAATTCTTCTTGCTTGCTCCATGGTGAGTTGTAAGCAGGTGGATCGCTTCTTTCCCCCCATCCGAGCCTTTTTACGCTGTTTGCGACCGGAGCACCCCGTCACCGCGGCGGAGTTTCGTCGCTACGAGGTGCACGTGCTGAAAACATTGAACTTTTGTTTGCATCCTGTCACCTCGCTTGAGATGGTGGAGCTCTTGCTGCAGTTGTGCGGTGGCCCCGCTGCCCAGCAAAATGCGGAGAAACGGTGCCGTTTACGTGAGAAGGAGCAGTGGAGCCTTAACGCAGCTGGAGGTGACGGGGGAGGCATGAATAATATTTTAAATAATACTAAAAGCATATATGATAGTTGCCGATGGTGTGACGAGGATGCTGCGAAGGTAGAGGAGCATCTGCGTTGGGGCCACTTGTGTCGTCTGGCTCGCTTTATCACTGATCTGATGCTCCGTAACACCAGAGCACAGGAATTTCGCTGCAGCGTCATGGGCCTTGCCATTCTTGCCGTCGCCGCGGAAAAAACGCCGTGGGCACTTCCCATGCCTCTGGCCGAAATGCTTCCTGAGTCCTCCCGCGTCCACAGCAATGCTGGGGGAAGTGCGAGGCTGGACTGTGAAAGCTACGAGCTGTTGACACGCTACGCGGCGAAGATGCGGTGCCGATCTGAGCAGGATGGAGCGCAGTCCGGTGTCACGTCGCTGTGGCGTGCTGTGGAGTTAGTTCGCGGTTACTTTGAGGAATTCAGCACGGGACGACGGTCCTCCGACGATGTGCTTCAGCGACGCTACGGCAACAAACACGCAACGGACATGAGCCAGAGTGCATAGTTTTCCCACAAAAAAAAAGGGAGGGGGGAAGGGAACGATGCAAAGGGAAGAAAAGGAGGGGAGTGTGGTGTTGGGGGATTTGTGCATTCCCCGCTCGTGATTAGTGTGGGGCTTCTGTTCCTGGTTCAATTGAAGATTTTTTTTTTCGTTCAACGCCCCGTCTTCTGTTTCTATGATTTTTGTTTCTGATTTGTGTTTTTCGCGGGCGCTCCTTTCTTTGGATTGACCGTCTTTCTGGCTTTACTGGAGAGGAAGAGTGAGACGGTGCTGTTGTACTCCTGGATCCTTCCTTGGTTTTGTCGCAGTTTGTGTGTGTGTTTTTTTTGTTTGCTTGTTTTTATCCCGCTCCGCTTTTATTGGGTTATTTGTGCGTTTTTCCGTGTCCATCTACGACTACTTGTTTTGTTTTGTCTTGTCTGCCTTGATTCGTTTGCCTTCCTCTGATTGGTGGGTTGTTTGTTGGTGTGTGGGTGTGTGTGTGTGTTTGTGCCTTGCTGCTTTGGGCCGAAGAAAGAGGAAAAAAACAAAAAGAACAAAGAACAAAAACAACAAGAAGAAAAGCCTCGATACATGTACACACTCTTTAAACTCACGTCTTTCGTGTGAACAACTTTTAATAGCCTAATTGTACCTATGCACATCCGCATCCACACTTACATATGCGTGTATGTGTGGTGTTGTTGCGCGTCTAATAATCGCAAGCGAGCGTCGTGAACAAACATGCAGGCAAGAAAGGGGCCAAAACAATCTGCATTGCTGCCAGCGCGTGGAGGGTCGCCGGCAACGAAGCAGTCTCGCCACACTCTTCTTTTTTTTTTTTTCTAAAGCTATTTTTCTTGTTATTCCAATTTGACCCTTTTTCTGCCGATCACGCCTGTTTCGATGTGCCAAAGGTAGGTCTCTGCATGAGGTTCTTTTTTATCATTTCCGTTGGACACCCAAGCAGGAGACGCGAGCATTCAGAGCTGTGGTTGTCTTCACGGCACTGTGGCCTGCTATTTTTTTTTCGTGTTTTTCCTTTTTTTTCGTGTGGGGTGGGGTGGGGAGGATTTTGTGTAGGTGTTTTTTTTTCTGCGCCGTGTAATCGTCTTGTTTGTTATCGGCGTTTCCTCCCCTTTTCCTCGTGTGTTTGCCACCTCATGGTTTTATTTTTTGTTTATTTATTTATTTATTTGTTTATTTTCTTTTTTTTTTTTTGGCTTCGTTACTGTTGTTATTGTTGCTGCTGCCGCTGCCTGTCCGTCCCGCCCCGGGCTCCCACGCGCTCGGCCGGGGGATGGCCCAATTTTTCGCCCCCGCCTTCCTGCCGCTCCGCGAGGGCGGCGGCTGCCACGCGCACGCGCGCGGGGGGCCGTGGCCTGCGCGGCGGGTGCGGCGCCCGCGTCTCTCTTCTGTGCGTGCGGCAACACACGC
>NW_021704790.1:0-494 GCF_003719485.1 Trypanosoma conorhini | reverse complement strand
TTGTGTTTTTTTCTTTTTTTTCGTGTGGGGTGGGGTGGGGAGGATTTTGTGTAGGTTGTTTTTTTTTCTGCGCCGTGTAATCGTCTTGTTTGTTATCGGCGTTTCCTCCCCTTTTCCTCGTGTGTTTGCCACCTCATGGTTTTATTTTTTGTTTATTTATTTATTTTTTTTTTTTTTGGCTTCGTTACTGTTGTTATTGTTGCTGCTGCCGCTGCCTGTCCGTCCCGCCCCGGGCTCCCACGCGCTCGGCCGGGGGATGGCCCAATTTTTCGCCCCCGCCTTCCTGCCGCTCCGCGAGGGCGGCGGCTGCCACGCGCACGCGCGCGGGGGGCCGTGGCCTGCGCGGCGGGTGCGGCGCCCGCGTCTCTCTTCTGTGCGTGCGGCAACACACGCACAGAAGCGCCCAGGCGTGTGGGGGGATGGGGAGAATGAAGGACGGCGGAGGCAGCCGCACTGGGTTGAAACTAAAAAAAAAAATGAACGGAAACAAAAGA